>NW_027104247.1:361914-594413 GCF_902728285.1 Clytia hemisphaerica | reverse complement strand
TTTTTTAAACACTTTTTCCACCGAAAACAAATAACTTTTACAGACTTACCTTCCCCAAACCATTGAAGAAGCCTCTACTAATTAAGTAAATGAGATAAGGATTTCGAAAAAAAACTTTCGAATTTTTTATCGGCATGGGCGATAAGGGGGTGGGGGGGGTCCAACTACATACCGATAAAAAAACAAGATTGAGACGAAAATCCTTTCAGCCAATTTCTTTCTGATTTCGTCCACAAACTCCACTGAAAGCATATGATTTCACTAGCTTTCACCTTTGCGCGCAAATTCGCAACTTTAAAAGTACAGTTTTGAAATAGCTTTGATAAAAAACTCTTTTTCATTGGCCAGCGCGCTGCCTTTTCCTTCGAAATGTTGCGACTTCATCCCGTCATTTTAACTTTCGTTTTGATTAACAATATCAATGCGGGTATGAACAAACTCAATGTTGGTGCACAAATAGACAAAAATTCAACGATGACGGGTGGGAAGGCGATGGCGGACAAGATTGGAGGAAATTGTGTTTTCAAAGATGTAAAAGTTGGACTTGAAAAATTTAGGCCGATAAGAGCAAGGGGGGGAGGGGGTCTGAAGCTTATCGGCCCAATGCCGATAAAAAATTCGAAAGTTTTTTGTCGAAGACCCCTAAGATAAGATAAAACCTTAAAATCAATCAGAATTTACAACCTTTCGTCCAAAGCAAAAGACGTGCTTTTCTCGCCGCCATTTTGTTTTTGAATGAGAATTCTAGAGAATTCCATTCGTTTCCAGCTCCCGCGGTCTTTTTTCATCCAATCAGATCGCGCGATTTCACTTTCGCTTTCTCTAGTCCAATAAGACAGCAGGATTTGAGTCATGTGACATCTCTATTGAAAAACCCGCGCGGAATACAGGGGGTCACAAATAGAAATACAAAGGGGGTCACACTACTGGCTACAGGAACTGAAAGCAAGCAATTAAGGCCAATATTTTTGGTTTTTCTGAAGGACAAAAGGTATAGGAAGCTTTACTGAAAGAGGGATAAGGCTGGGACAATCTATCTAAAAGATATGGAAATAAAAAAGGCACTTATTTGGGTGATAATTAAGATTTTACTTAGAAACTTTAATTCTCTTACCCCCGTCTCGGGCCCCCCTGATATGAGCAAGGGAACCATGATGGCCACCCCTACTGAAAATTTCAGATCAAAACAAACAAGGAATTAATTCCTGTAACTCGAAGAAAATTGGAAAAAGCTGGTTTTTGACTGTTTCTGATCCTAAAGTGCTATTTTTTGGTAAAAGCTATGCAATTTATGTTTGGATTTCTAGAAAGCTTACCCATTCATTGTTAATACATTTTTTATTTGAAAGTAATCTCTTCATGGAATAAAAAGATATAGTCAAATCTCGTAGGGTCATTTTTCAAATTTTTTTTGCCAAATTCGATTTTCGCATTTCGCCATTTTACCCTACGCAAACGCACGTGACCCGTGCCTAAAATTTGAGCCAAGCCAACCTTGAAAACTAATTTGAAGATCAACTTCACCAGAAAAAAATCTACGGGGGAGGCGGAACCCACCTAGATCCGCGCACCGCCGGATAGGCTATTTCCTGGAAATTTTGCCGGACCTCAAACAATGACCCATTTACATGTTCGGAATTATTTTTACTTTAGCGCGCGTATAAACAAGGCCTTAAAAATCGAAACGCTGTCTCGGGAATTGAATGACAAAATTTGGTTGGTTGATATTTGGCTGCTGCACGTTTTATTTTGTTTCAAACTTTCAAGTTTTAATTAATTGTCTTGCGAACTTGATTCAGGTAACTCTCATCCTTGCTGTGCAAATACATCCTGTAGATGACTGATGTTGTTTTTTCTGAAAGCTAGATTTCCTAGTGTGACTAACTGACTAATGTAATGTATTTTTTGGATATGGCATGCGGAAATAGTGTCAGGACCTGCAGGCGACCTAGCAGGGTTTGGTATGGGTGTGGTTATTTATCAGATTAGCTAGGAACTGGGTTATTATCAGTTAGGGCACGTGCGTTTGGTTTGGGAACGCGAAACACGAACGCAAACTACCCATGTCTAAACTTTTCAATTAATCTCCAGAACTAACAGATTTTTTGAAATTCTGTAAATTGAATTGAATTGAATTGAATATATTTTCGCTGCAACACAGCAGGATAACCCCTTACAAAAAAAAATAGATTTCTCTAATACAATGGGGAACCTAGAAGAAACTGAAAAATTATTACAGAACTAAAGAAAAAATGAATAAACGATTATCTAATAGTGACAACAAAATAGTGAATATAAGAAATATTTTTACTTTTATTTTATGACAATTTCTTTGAGTAGATTTATCTATAAAGTTCTTCCTGTTACACCACCCACCCCTCCCACCCTGGGAAAACACACTAAGTTCAAGCACACACAATACACGCACACACAGACACACACACACAAAGATTATTCGTCTTCAGCTTTGTATTTGTCTAAATAGAATTTTGTAGCTAAAGATTTTAGTTCATCGGTATCAAGGTTGTGAAAATCAGTGTCAGGATGATTTATTAGTAACTCATTCCATTGTTTTGACGAAAGACGAGAGAAAGAGTTAAGTCCAAAATTTGTGGTTTTGACCGTTGAAAGTTTTAGTAGTTTAATAGCTTTGCCCCTGGTGCCAGTTTTGTGATCAATTTCATCAAAATTAAGTGTTGATAGGACATCAGATGGAAGATTACCCTGGAGGTATTTTTGAATAAATAAGATATTCATTACTTTCACCTGATCAAAGATTTTGAGTAATCTAAGCTCAGCAAACAGGGGAGTGGCAGAAGCTCTTGGCTCACTAAAGGTCATGAGTTTTAGTGCAGTGTTTTGAAGAGTAAGAATCCTATGTGTGACAGTATTGTCACACAGTCCCCAGAGTTGACTAGCATAGCGAACATGAGAAGCAAAAATTGCATGATAAATGTTTAGAAGGATGTGAATTGGAACATAGTGACGAAGTTTGGATATTGCCCCATTTGCCCTTCTCAATGTAGCAGCAACGAAAGAAGTATGAACCTTCCAGTTTAGATGATTGTCAAGGTGAACACCCAAATACTTCACACTCTTACTTGGTGATAGAATTTTCCCGCAAAGCTTAATTCTTGGAATATAGTCCATCTGTCTCCAAAATAACAAACTCAGTTTTGCTAGCATTCAAAGAAATTTTGTTGGCATTAAGCCAGCTGACTAAAACTCTGAGATCAGCATTAACCCTCCCACAAAGACTCCATACAGTTTTTGAAAAATTTAGTAAATGAGTATCATCAGCAAAATGATATGTTTCAGAGGTTCTTATACAGCGGTGAAGATCGTTTATATACAACAAGAACAGCAGAGGACCCAAGACTGAACCCTGAGGAACTCCATGATTAATAGATTTTAAAAAGGGAATTTGAGCCTGCAAGAGAAACATACTGGGAGCGGTTAGTGAGGTAAGATCGGAACCAGTCGTTAACAATGCCTCTGACTCCGTAGTGATCGAGTTTTTCAAGTAAAATTTCGTGATCAACTGTGTCGAAAGCCTTTTGTAGATCGACAAATACACCACAGGCAAACCCACCATTGTCAAGATAGTTTCGGATACGTTCGACAATATTAATGAGTGTATGCTCAGTAGAGTGAGCCTTACGAAAACCAAATTGTCGAGAGTAGATTTGATTATTGTTTTCAAGAAAGTCAGGGAGACGTGAATACATCACTTTGTCAAAAAAATTTTCAATGTTAGATAAAAGTGAAATTGGCCTATAATTAGAGACTTCAAGGGGAGAACCTTTGTGTTTGAAGACAGGCACAACTTTAGATATTTTGAGAGTAGAGAGAAAAATAAGAAATATCAAGTCTTAAAAGTTTAAGGACTTTTATAGGAATACTATGAGGGCCACTTGCTTTATTTATTGAGAAATTTATTAAAAAGGTCCAAGTTCCTGAATAGTTTTACTATGTTCTGTGAAAAAATCATAACCATCAGTGAAATACTCGTTCATCTATTTAAGATTGAAGAAAAAAATTTGCGAAGAAAAATAAACCACGCGTGTTCCAAAAGAAAAAACAATGCAAATGCGTCAATCCGTTCAGCTGACCAAAATGACACAAAAATGACAAAATGACCTGTCAAGACATTCTAATATCTTTTCAACCAATTTCAAATAAAAAGTATCTTGACAGAATAAATAAGCTTTTCATATAGCCAAACAGAATTACCATAGCTTTTACCAAAAAAAATATATCAAAGATTCAATTTCAGCCATTTTCAGCCATTTTCAGCCAAATCAAACTTTTGTTCCTAAAAATTTATATCAAAAAACTAATTTCAGCCATTTTCATCCAAATCCAACTTTTGTTCTTGCTGGGGCTTCGTGGAAAATTATCCTGTCAATGTGTAAACATTCCGTATGTTTCTGATGTACTTGACTACCGGTTGTCAAACCGGGAACCGGGATAATTACGGGGGTACTACAATAAAAAGTTATGCAAGAAAAACCATCATTTCCACCTCAAAAGGTGACTTTCTTTGCCAACAACTTTTGCGAATTGTTCCCCTAATTTCCCCTTTTCATTAGGTCTTCCTCTATCTTATATGCTTCAGAAAATCTAAAAACATTGGCCTAAAAGCTTAGCCTCGCGTAGACAGGAGACCCGTCGTGTGTTTTTTATAATTTCATGTACACAAGACGGGTTCGAGCTGTGAGTCTAATATTGGCTAATCCATGCTATTTTTTCAGCTTTGATAAACTGATGGCGAAATGAATAGCATGGTTTGGGCTGCCAGTTTGAATTTCCCAACTCCAAATGACAGTTGATGAATTAGCCAATGAAAGTTTGTTTTAGTTTCTATGTTCAAAATGCTATAGAAAAAAAAGCACGATTCTTTATTGGCTAATTACTCATTTTTATTTGGGAAATTCAAACGGGCAGCCCAAACGCTATTCATTTCAACTGTAAAAAATGTGAGTCCAATATTAGACTCACAGCTCGAACCCGTCTTGTGTACATGAAATTATAAAAAAACACACGAAGGGTCTCCTGTCTACGCGAGGCTAAGCTTTTAGGCCAATGTTTTTAGATTTTCTGAAGCATATAAGATAGAGGAAGACCTAATGAAAAGGGGAAATTAGGGGAACAATTCGCAAAAGTTGTTGGCAAAGAAAGTCGCCTTTTGAGGTGGTGCTTTTACCAAACAAAAAGTGTATGTGAATGTGGTGTGGTGATGGTACTTATATGTTCAGTATCTGCGAGAACGCAAGGTTCTCCCGTACTATGCGAGTATCATCATCGATACAGCACGGCTCTGATGTGTCGCAAGCACAGAGTACAATGTCTGGTAAGCGCTGTGATTTCCCTATTAGGGGTAGGAAAATATCCTGGGATAGGGCCCGGTCCGATGATATTGGAGGGTCAGCTTCTCTCTTCTCTCTTTCACCAAACAAAAAGATATTAAAAAATCTTGACAGGTAATTTTGTCATTTTGGTCAGCTGAACAGATTGACGTATTTCCATTGTTTTGCCTTTTGGAACACGCGTATATATACAACCATATGGTTGCAATCTTTAGGAAAACTATTCAAACAGTTGAAAAACATAGAAAATAACCCACAAAGTCCCAGAAAGTCAGAAAAACGTAGTAGAGTAGAGACTGAAAAGTATGAAATAAGTCCAGATAATTAATCACTTTTGTGGTATATAGTGGCAGCAACAAACAGCCATCTGCAAAATTCAAGGGCTGTACAGGCTGTCCAACAGAAGACGTAAACATTGGGCCGTTTGTTTTGGTTTCCAAAACAGACGAAGCAATCAAAAAGAAACATGGCAAGAAGTAACATTTGCCATGGAATGAAAAATCGATGTTTCTCGATTTGAAAAAAATTGTCAACCTTTTACCCACCCACTCACTAACGTCGATTTTAATCTAAAATCGATTTGTGACCCCTAATATGTTCCATTGCATATTGGTATCCACAAAACTTATTCAAATTCAGTCAGAAGGCTGGTCAGTAGTAAATAATCGAAAACTCAATCTAAGCACTGAGTAGGAAGAGACCACTTTTTTGTTTTTATTGCAAGTTGAGATATAAACATTACATGGGTAATATTTGTAAAAAGTGTTTATGTGTCAACATGGAGGTAATAAAGATATAGATGGAGAGAAAACGTCTCGGTAATGACCTAAATGGTCGTTCAAAACTTTTATAAATCTATTCAAAGCAGCTTTTCTTGATGTACCATCATTAGAAGCAAAAAAAATCGAAATGTAAGTTTATAAGAACAGAAGTGAGAATGTTATCCTGATTGAAATAAACATATTACGCAAAAAGTTCTTGTTCAAACGCGATACAAAAATAATTTTCTCAAAGTAAGGTTATAATAGTTCTATGATTTCATATCCATGTATTTTTAGGCGAACACTATGAGTTTCAGCACACTTTCCTTGAAAATTTCTTCATTATAAATCTTAACGTCTAAAAGGAAGGGGGCTTTCATATTCTGATGGATGATTAATTAAAAGGTTACGTAATCGTAATATAGAATTCTTTTTGAAATTTATCGATGATTTTATGAGAGGGGACCCTTAGAAATATAGGATTTTGTGCTTGTTACGGCAAGCTTTTTCTTATTTTGATCAACAAAGCTATTATCTCACAATAGAGTTGTTAAAAATCCAAAATCTTTTTATTCAGTTTTTTATGAACTTAAAAATATTCCCATGAGTGCACACAAAATCGATCACTTTTTCCCATTGCAACCAAGGAGCCGTTTACTTCCGATGATCCGGGGGGTCGCCCGACTTTCGAACTTTGGACCCTTACCGGGATTAAAAAAGAGAAAACCAAGGAAAATTTTGTGAATTTTACGACCCTTAGCGGGACTAATTTGACCAATTTTGACCAAATTTAGATCTTTCAGGGGGTAAAAAGTTGAAATTTTCCTATTTTTCCGACCCTTAGTGGGACTTAAATTTGATTTTCTGATTTTCCGACCCTTAGCGGGACTTTGGAAGTCCAATAAAGCTACCCTTAAGCGTGGCACATACCGTACCCTCCATTTGCCTAAGTACCCCCCGGTACTTAGGCAAATGGAGGGTACGGTATGTGCCACGCTTAAGGGTAGCTTTATTGGACTTCCAAAGTCCCGCTAAGGGTCGGAAAATCAGAAAATCAAATTTAAGTCCCACTAAGGGTCGGGAAAATAGGAAAATTTCAACTTTTTACCCCCTGAAAGATCTAAATTTGGTCAAAATTGGTCAAATTAGTCCCGCTAAGGGTCGTAAAATTCACAAAATTTTCCTTGGTTTTCTCTTTTTTAGTCCCGGTAAGGGTCCAAAGTTCGAAAGTCGGGCGGCACCCCCCCGTCGGCTCGCAACCCTAGTACCCCCCTCCCCCCGGGCCGATGATTAGGTACAATGGAACAAAAGGAGTTAATTCTCCATCTATTTCTTATTACCTCCATGGTGTCAACTAATGTAATTGCATTGTTGGAATGAAAAAGAGTTGAGTCTAGTCTAGCCTAATTATTTTCAGCTGTTTGGGAGTGATAAAAAATCATGAAAGATTCAAAACCAAAACAAGGGGTAGTAGATACGTGTTCCTGTCCAAGTTGACGGATGAGTCAGCTGTTTAGAGGCTATGAAAGTTACCTCTCTGCTTATGAAAGTTATCCCAATTGACAGTAGCATACTCTGGCATACTATCAAATCAAATTTAAGTGCAAAATTTTAGTATAATAGGAGATTGTAGTATGCTCCATGGTCTTAGTATGCTACGGTTAAACTTGATTGCTCAACAGCTCCGCGTTATTGTTAGCGAGTACCTCACCAAAAACCGGGGTTTTTCATCCCGTTTCTTAGTAACCACTTTGACGATTTTCGAAAAATAGAAGCCTTTCAAGTGTTTTGACGCAAATTCGATTTTTTTTAAAATACTGCAGGAGCTTCAAACGTTTAAAGTGACGTCAAAAAATCGAATGTTTAGAGCCCGAAAAGCCCGGTTTTCGGGCTCAAAACATTCGAAAAAGTCGCAAAGTGGAATAGACGTTACAGCGTAGAAAAAAGCCGTGACGTCTAGTATAGGCTACGTTATTGTCAGATGTTAGAAAAACGCCACTAAATCAAGAGGCACCCCTCAGTAAGAGAATAATTTTTGCTGCTTTTGCTGTGATAGACCTTTTCCTATTATATAATGTTGAATAATTAAAACAATTTTTACCTAATCGTTACGCATAAACAATATCACATTAAAACTTGGCGGCCATTTGATGGCAGAAGTTTAAACCCGCTTGTATTGAAACTTGTTGAATTACAGTATACCTACTTTCAGAAATGGAAAAGACGGGCTCTATCAGTGTGTATAGAATTATAAGGGATGTCAAAGAACACAAATTGTTTTCATTTTATCTTCTTCTTTCAGCTACTCTTCCAACTTCTGTATCATGTGTTGTATCAAGTTTTCTGTGCTTGATCACTTTTGCTGGTATGCAACTCTTCAAAACACCATTAGGATCTGGTAAAATGATGACCATCCTTGGTGGTTTTTTGGGATCACAATTATTTGTATTTGCACTGACTGTATCTTTTCAAAAAAATATCTTAAATTTGAGCTCAAATGTATAGTTTGACCTACAGTAAGACCTTAAGTTATGTATCTTTAATGAGAGAAAACTATTTTTAGATTTTAGTTCGACCTACATTTAACTAAAGAGCTCTGTTGTTTGAAAATCATAAAACAAAATGTTTCACTAGGATAGAGTTCAGTAGAATCAAAGGGAAATACTTCTACTTGACTCTGAGACCATGTTCACACGTTACTGGTTCGTTTCGCTCCGCTGTGATTTTCGTTACGGATCGAGATTGTTCATATTAGTTTCGAAACGTTTCGGAGCAACAAAACGGAGCAGTTCTGTTCCAATAAAAAAGTGGAGTGAAACCGTTTCGATCTGTTTTGCTGTGTAACGTCTTCTTTTTTGACGTTTCGAATTTTGACGTTCACACTTGTTTTCGGAACCGTTTCGTTTCGGAGCGAAACGGAACCGTAAACGTCTGAACATGGTCTGAGATTTTCCGAATACACAATAATTATTTTTTTGTAAGTAATTAGATTATCGCTAGAGCTGAGCCTCAGATTGTTCTTGAATTTGTTCTTAGGTTTCGGCCAATCTCCAATAAAAGCGTGTATTTTGTGATTTAGATATTCTTTGAAGTTATTTATTTCTTGTTATTACTACTCTAAATATTAAGATAACTTTTTCTTAACGAAATTACAATGATAATTAACAACAGGCTATCAATAATTTCGAAGTGATGAATATGGGACGAAATTTCCAAGCTAAACTTTTCCCTGAAGGTAAGATAATTTTTTTTATTCAAGCTATAATAGCCCTGAAAGTCTGCAGGGTCGGCACCAGTGAAACTGCATGTCTACTACACCTTTAAGAGCTTGTAACAGGATTTCATAATCAAAATTTAAAAAGTCCGAGTGGGAGTGTAATACTCGATATAAACAAAATGACGTCATATGTTTTGTACAAAACATGTAGATCAAAGTGACGTCAGAAGAATTCGGATTCAACGGTATAGACCAATATTTTATTTATTTATCAAACCAAATTTACTCTAATTTATTGCCCCTATTGTAAGTATATCTGAAATATAATATTCACGGAAAAAAAAAAAATAGACCAATGAAGTATAAGCTTGAAGGGCTAGAATCGAATCTGCATGGTAGAATTAGAAGCCAACAAGTCCTACCAAAGTTGCACGGCCTAGCGTGGCCCGCCTGCATTTTACACAAATGGCAGATTGAAACTTAAGACTTACTGTTAAATTTCGAAAATAATATCACTCGAAAAGAAAAGAATTGCTAGATTGAATTCGTCGTCAAAAATACGGCACATATTTTAAGGCTTCATTTTTTCTTGCCTGAGAAAGGTTAGAGATTCGATCCTAGCCCTTTGGGCTCATACTTCATTGGTAATAGACCGGGTATAGCGTCAAACTTTCTGCAATGCAATAAGATTAGTATTAATTTTTGTCTTTGATTCTCTCTTTAGTCATTCTAGCTATGTTCATTGCTTTAATTGCATCTGGTATGGTTCACCGCGTCTGTGTCACTGTTTGGTGGGTTTCAACTTTTTTCTTTCATTTTTGGAATTTGCCAAAGCATATCTTGGGGTAGCTTTCTAAACGTTTAAAAACCATACTTTGATATTATGACATCTTGTTGTCATTATAAACCGTCCCTGGAGGTTTAAACCCAGCGAATTTTCCTCCGTTGTCGGGCTACGAAGAACAAAATAATCAAACCAGGATCTGTTTAATAATTAATTAATTAATAATAAGTTGCGAACTGTTAAAACACAAAGAATTAACCTCGGAATGGGCTTTTTCTGTTAACAAGGAACTAGAATATCAAATTTTTGTCATGATTCTCATGGCTCATTTACAAAAATTAGGATTAAGTTTCAAAATTCAAGCAAAGATTGAGTTTCTGCCACTGTTATCCGATTGCAGAAAAGGCCTGGAAATTTCTCTGGACCCAAGCTTTACTAGTTATATTTTTCGAGTAAATTTCCTTTAAATCAAGTTATTAAAGTCTGAAAATAAGCTAAGGTGTTAAAATTTCACGTCCTAAAATTAGAAAAAAATCTCTAAAAGGTTGACACTCAATCAACGGAAAAAAAAACTTTTTGCACGGAATAGCGAAAAACCTTTTCGCCTCCAATTAGGGGATAACCCTGATGGTTTCCGCCAATTAAAGATTCCACTATATTCTGTTTTAGTTTACGTCTTTTTCAAATATTCTTTCTTCTATTTTCAGTTTCATCTTCTCATGTATCGCCCTTTACTACTTAAACAATATGTCCACCTCAAGCCAACCCGCCCCTGTTGCCCCCACCACAAAGAAAGGAAAGAAACATAATTAATTACCAGTGTCCGTTTGATGGATTGTAATTAGTTATTTTGTCATTTATTTTGTAATAGCTTTCTATTTCACTTAGTTGTTTTCTTTTGGTAATAAATGGGACATTTTCATAAACAAAAAGTTTTAGATTGTACGACTGTTTTCCATGAAATAACTTTAGATAAGAACGTTTTCAACAAACAGCAGTTCTAAATGAAATTGTGAGTTTAAACCACTTTTCTTTCAAGTCTTTGGCTTTCTGAAAATAATACTAAATTTTGGCTCACTGCAATGCTGCAAGATTAACATCTCAAAAATATGCAAATACTTTGGGGGCAGATTCAAAACACAGAAGAACTTCTCAAGTTGGACATTTCGACTACCCAGACACCAAAGTAATTCTCAACAAATTTGATTAAAAACTTTTTTAATTTCGGAAACTTTCAATCTCGCTCATTAAAATATGTTTTCAGATTTTTTTGTATCTGTTTTGGATCAAAAGTTATAATCCTCCTAGAAAAGTTCGAAAGGGTGGTAATTTTCTAAAGATTGCTGGAAATGGACCTTTGGATTGTAAAAGGCTATAACTTTTGATCCAAAAGAGTTACCAGTAACATTTACCAGTTACCAGGCTTTTGTCCAAATTTTATCCTAATAACACCGTATTCCTTCCTTTTCAGTTAGAAACTGCTTTAATGGGATTAACTTTCGCGGGGATTGAATTTCGCAGTTGAGCTCTTTCACGAAATTTTAAGATTTTATGGGGACTTAATTTCACGGATGACTCGAATCTCCTAATTCACCTAAATGAATTCACGAAATTGTACAAAAATTGGCAAATTGAATCGGTACATTCGCCAGAATTTTTCTAATGAGTGTGTGTACCGTGAAAAGCACAGGTCGAAATCATATGCCAACCAGTCCAGATTCTATACATCGCGCAATCGAGATAAGTAACCATGACGACTATCCAAGATCTCAAAGTTGATACTTTTACTAGTCATAGCTTTCACTAAATGCCCCCACATAAAGATCATGTCATGCACTTATAAAGCTTTAATGCTTTAAAGATTCAACATTAAAAAATAATCAGGAATAATTGATTGATTTAATTATTGATTGATTGGTTGATTAATTGATTGATTGATTGATTGATTGAGGCGTTTGCTTGAAGAAAAAAAATTATATTCCATTATAAAAAAATACATACTTGAAGAATGCATGCAGCTTGATAACTTAATAAAATTTAAGGAAAAGCTGGAAAAGCCTCTCAAAAATATATTTAAAAAGTTATGGTATCATTATCTTACTGATTTTCACATCTCCTGTTTGTTTGTTTTTTCTCCTAGTTTCTTTCTTATAACGATATATGTCATGATTATTATTCACTAAATAGACATCTTAGATTGTAGGCAAAATATATGGACATACGCAGTGAATAAATCCACAAGGTAACCAATCAGAAATAGCTTGTTTTTTTTCATTGGCTGCTATATATTTCAACATTTCTCTATTCCTACTTTGCCTAATAAACAATAGTCAAGAGGATACTGCGTATAAAATTTATCAAAAAGTTCTGCGCCATCTTAAGTTGGGTGGAATAGAAACTCACTTATCTTAGTTAAGGCCCGGGCTCCACTAGCGTACGCTGTGATTGCACTTCTCAAGCAAAATCTTCTATGTTGTTGGTCAAAAGAAAAGTAAAGGAATGCCATTGTGGTTCATTCAGACGTACAGTCGAGAAAAGTTAAAATGCGCCTAAATTTCTTTTCAAGTGCATAGTCCTTTTTCATGATGCAATCTTTTCTCCAAGCTGATCGCAGCGCAGACAATGAAGAGACGTGCCTTCAGGAAGCTAGACTTTTTGAGTTTATTGCTAGTGATATACTTTCCCTTTATGGTGTTTCTGTATGACTGTCTGTGACTGTGACTGTCAACTTTACATATGCGTACATTCATCTTTTTTGTACTTTGCCGGTTGTTTTACTAAGTTAAGAAGGATTTTCTCGAGTTACGACCATATGATGGTATTTAAAGCTCAAGTATAGGGCTACATACACTACACAATATATTGTCAGGCAATATATTGATGATATATTGCTGAATGTCGACAATATATTGAAAAGGTGTCCGCAATATATTGTCAGCTCGATTTGCAATATTCCAACAATAAAGGGGGATTGTTTACAGAAAGAAAATTCCTTTTTATAATAGAGTACCAGTTGTTTACTTCGTACATTACGGTCCGCAAACAATATTGTCGAATATTGTTCGTCAATATATTGTGTAGTCTAAGTAGCCCTTATAAACAATAAAGGTAGTTATCAATAAAATGACAGACAAAGATAAATTACAGTAGAGTTTGAACAAAAATATCAAATTTACATTTGAAAACTTAAGCAAATTTCTTTAAAGATTCTGGAAGAAGAATTGAAATCATTGCTGAAGTGAACTTCTGACTAAATTACAGTAGTTAGTATTCAGTTTCAAAGACAAGAAACAAAATTTGACATACAAAACACTTTTTCTAGTCAATGAATCAGCTCATCATCATCATAACCAGTCTGCCATTTTGTTTGTTTTGATTTGCTCAAGTAATATTGTAGTTCGTGTTACATCATACACTGTTTTGATTTGCATTTATAACACTCGCTTCACCTTTTCAAACCTAAATCAAAACTAAAATTGTAATATGTAATAATGATAATACCATATAACGTAATATGAAAATATGTATACTACCGTCCCGGAAAAAAACCGAACATTTACGGAAGAGACTAACTACGGATATACTTACGTGACAACAAACAACAAAATTTTGAGATTCCAGTCCAATATCTATGCGTGAAACTATGAGTGCCTCCTTGTCGCTACGCTCCTGCGGGGGCAATTACCAAAAATATAATCGATGCTTTTTAAAAAGAGTCAGTGATAGAGAATCATAACCTAAAGTCTGTCTATTATTTCGTGACATTAAAGTGACATTTCCATAATTAAAAGTTTAGTAATTATTGTTATACATTTGGGGATCATGTGAAAGATTTCTTTTGAAAGGAACTCATTTCAATTACACTTGGAGGTTTCTGGGGGAAATTTGTAAATAGTAAATTGCCTACTGATACAGTCTGCTAGACATTAATATGGCAATATTTGCTCTTCATCTTTGATTTTTTCTACAGTGATTACCTTAAGGGAAGAAATTTTCGTGAGAAGAAATTTTCGCGGAAGAAATTTTCGCGGAATTTAATAAGTGTGTATTCATTTAAAGAGTATCAAATATGAAACAGGCAAGTTGTTTACAGACTTCATTTGAAAGACATTCTTAGGGTTTAAAAATACTTCATGGGTTTCTCAGAGCCATATCTTGTTTCGTTTCGAATATTTTAAGTAAATTGCTGTTAACGCCATTATCAAACAATAGAGAGTCGGGGCGGGATTTATAATGGCAGGAAGAAGGGGCGGGAAGAAATAACAATTACCAAGTCTTTAACAGAAAAATACATCACGTTTAAAAAACGTGACATAAAAGAACCCCAGCGGACCTTCAATTCAATTCACGCAATCACGCAATTCTTTTCCCAAATTCACGCATTCACGCAATGTTTTCTCGCCATTCACGCAATTTCTGTTAACGCAAAGCTTTCCAATTCATGCATTTTTGTTTTCACTTTTCACGCATTCACGCGAGTGAAAAAAACCATGCAAACTGCTGGGGGCCATACATTTGTCAAAAAGAACTGACAAGTGACAAATTTTTACACACAAACATCAACAAGTAAAAAGAATTATGGTTTTAGATATCGTCAATTAAAATGAATGAAAACAATAAAAAGTGAAATTCTTTTTGGAAGTGTCATAAATACTGTAAAACCACCAACAGATTAGCACATTATTAAATTTCCAAATAGAAAATTGGAATTTTAAGACAGAAGAAAATATCAAATAAAGTGCCTTGATCATACGGATAAGGTATGAATGACTCATGGTATCGAGAATCTTCTGGTTTCTTTGTCAGTTCCCTGTTTTAAAAATTTAAGGGGTTTTGGAGAAAATCCTCAAATTTTGTGTCATAAAGAAATTTTTTTGGTATTTCCTCTTTTTTTGGTTGAAAACTGCCAATTCTAAGGTGTAAAAAAGCAAACAGGTGCCAAAATTAATAATAAGCGGCGTTTTTTCCACTTGTATTTCGGCGCCCCTTCAAAATAAAATCGGCCGCTGGGGGGGAGGTCACTGATTTCAAATTTGGTATAAATCAATTTATTATTTCATTTCATTTTTTTAACGAGGCGGCAACGAAGCTACAATCAGTGCCATAATATATTGGCACTTTTGGCTAATATACCATTTTTCGAAAATTGAAGTTCGAGCGAGAATGTCAATTTCAGGGCTTCAACTTGATTTCATCGATTATTTCGATCTGGGGGGGATTTATTGGTTTCTAGGCTGTATTTCAAGCCCTACTGGACCATTTTTTAACTTTTGGATCCTTAAGTCTAGCGTTAAAACTCAGAGTTAAAACTCTACCCTTCGAAACTACTTTAGAGCACTTACAAATCGATTTTGGTTTCAAAACACCCCGGTGAATTTCCATTTTGTGCCAAGTATTTTGTCACTGATTGTAGCAGTGCTTTCTACAAAAACACAAAAGGAGATGGATGTCCAGTTGTTTATATGCTCATACTAGTACACACGTCATTCGGTTTTGAAGGTTAAAATACATTAAAAACTCATATGAGCTTTCACCAAGAGAAAAAAAAAACTTAAAAATGAAAAAAAAGAAGACATTCTTGCTGAAATCATAACAGCTACAAACCTTTGATATAAGGTTTCCCCTAATTCCGCCTAGAGGCACCACTTTTATGAAAGAATATAAGGCTGGAGTTAGGCAAGAATTTTGATTAATTTAATTAACTTAATTATAAACTTCAGGTTACAGAAATTAGAAAAAATAGCTACTTTTGAATCAACAATGATTTATATTTAAAAGAACCTAAAACCATAAGAAAATAAGCTTATTGTTTCTTAAAAACGGTGAAGTGTCTCACCGCCAAGTTAAAAAAATTTATATTCTATTAGGAAAAAGGAAAGCAGCTGGCTAATGTGCTAAAATATCTCATAAAAGAAAACAAAACAATCTCCTACTCAGCTTACTGACTAAGATAAAAGAGACACTCTATATCAAAAGTGTAAAAAGGTTGATGGGACTAAGTACGAGTTATCATAAAACTCCAAAAAAATGGGAAAAACTTTTTGGCATACATAATTTGAAGATACCTGAAGCAGCTGAAAATGTAAATTAGCAGAGCTTGGAAGAAAAATTCTACTATCTAAAATCTCAGCAAATATAAGATACGAAAACTGTACACCAACAAACATGACCAATGCCACATTTAATAATTCGATGTTCAACAACAACTCAACAATTTTGATCAGCAACCATACCAGTAATACGGAATTATTTTGTCAAGTTCATTTACAAAGATTTCTGGCCATCAAACACGACCATCAAGTCTTCTTGGTGATCTATTTGACATTATTGGCAATCTGTGGTTGTTTAGTCAACTCTTTAGTCGTTTATCTTTTGTTCATCACAAATCAATTGGCAAACCAATCTTTCAGGTATGATGAAAACAACACCCCTGTCTCATTGACCCTGTGAGAAATGATTACATAATATATACCATAAACTTTGTCCCAAAAATCAAATCATTCCGGTTAGAAAAGTTCCCTAAACCGAACTCTGATGAGACCTTCTTGGAAACCCCCTGGGAGGGGGCACTCACGCGGCACAAAATTAGGTCTTGAAATTGGACTTTTATAAAATGTAGTGAAAATTTAGTCAACTTTGAGTAGATTTGGGTGAAGAATCGACCCTTACGTTGCATTTTCTTGAAAAAATTAGGCCTTTTTAGGCCCAATTTTCACCCTTAAAGAGTATTTTTCCATCTTGCTCATTATTTCGACCCTTACAGCAGTACACTTTGGGAAGCTTGGAAAAAGGACCCTTAAGGACAGTACAGAGAAGGTGTCTTTACGATGAGATTTGGAATATCAGCTGTACACTATAGCTAGTCAGGTGGACAGTAAGGGGGTTTGGCTGGGGTTTTGACTGCAAGTTTTTAAATATGTAGTGAAGGTAGAATTTTAAGGTAAATTTATCTTTCATTTTTAGGCTTATCTTTTACGCATCCATCAACGATATTTTGGTAAATCTTGTAACTCTCTATCGAGTCCCAGTACACATCATACCAAATTCAATGACATGTCCTTACATGGTTGCAGAGCGTTTTTTATCTCCTTTCACGCGATACTCAGCGGCAACCCTAGTATGTTTGATAGGAATCGATCGTTACTTTCGAGTTAAGTTTTTACAAGATTACCAATCAAGATTCACAAAATTACGGTTTAACATTTTGTTGTTTATTTGCTTACTGGTTGTTATTTACCAGAGTCTCGTTCAATTGATCATGATTCCATTCTTAAATGACCATAACACATCACAATATACAAATCCAATAAATCTACTCACCCTTATCATCTTTATTGCATCTTATCTCAATTCATTTAAAATATTGAGAAGACATCAACGATCCACAAATGCCAATCTGCAAAGATCCAACAGAGATATCATGAAAATTACAAAATTCTTCTTTTTGTTGTATTTCATTTCATATGGTATCTTATTCATCCAATATGCAGCAAAAAGGATCTTTCCGGAATCAATGCAAAGGTTCATCAAGGAGAATTTCATAATTTATGTTGAAGTGAGTGCTTCATCTTACGTCATAAATGGAATAATTAATGGAATTGTAGTGTTAAGAATCAACCGAGCCATCAAAAGAAAGATTAAAGAGCTACAACGGAAACTTCGAGGTTGGTTATTTGGAAATCAGGTAGTGGCTGTACAGGAAGGCCCGGCTGTCTCCCAAGGTAAATCCTCATCTAGCAGCGAATCCAATGGTCAATCTACAAACGAAAGTAAGGTGTGATTTGGAAATTATTGTAAACAATGAAAAATCTCGTACCCAGAACCAATTGCACCATTTTTTGATTTTACTGATGCAATGGACTTTATACAAACGCGAGTCATGAAAAAGCGAACTAACCCAGCTGACACACAACGTTGTTTCAACGTTCATTTAACATTATATGGACGTTGTGAACGTTAAATAAACGTTGAAAAAGCGAACTAAGAGACTGAGAATGAGTTTAAACAATGGATAGTTGACATGAGCAAACCCAATGTTAGTATACAAACACCCCCTTCTCACAGACCCACTAGGAACCCTTCCCACTGGAAAACTGCCCAAAATATCGTCCCCAGTGGAAAATTATACTCCAATTTTTGTCCCCACTGAATGTAATCAAATAAACCAATCTTCACTTCAGAATTTAAATCCCCGGTCATAAAAATATGGGAATACCAAAACCCATCGAGTTTCACTCCATTATTTCTATCCCCACGCACTGGCTGAAATAATTCTACTGGGTCTTTGAGAAGGGGGTGTATTACAAAGAAATAATATATTTATTTATATACTTACTATTAATGTTAGACTTTCATTTTGGGGTGGTTTAGAATTTTAAAAAGGTGTTTTTTGTACCATACCATACTACCAACCAAATTTCAAACTAGTTACTTCTCCTCACGGTTTTTGTAATGTAAGGAATTGCTGAAAATTTTTGATGGCATCAGCCATCATGCTATATTGAACAAGAAATTGAAAAGTCTTTTTTGTTTTATAATTTCCAAGAAGTGATCGTAAAACTATCAAGTCCTTTATAAATGTACCCTGAGATTAAGGCTTTTTTTATCCTGAATATTTAATAAATTTTTGTTTAAATGATATATTCGACATAAAATTATTTGTACTGAAAATGTGTCAATTTTATGACACCTTACTGTCAGAGATCATGCTCAGGGTGTGTGAAGATTTTAAATGTGAAAAACGATAATATTTTGAAGATAAATAAAAGTTGGGAATTTACTGAAAATATGATGTCAAAATTGATAATAATATTAGTTTGTCGGTTTAGCACAAAGTCACCCTCTTGTACGAATAATGTTGTATAACTTAATTCTTTTTTGATTACTGTAACATTAAAATAAAATCACTTAAAAGTCGGCAAATTTACAATTGGCATAAAAACTTAACACTTTTAATTTTTATCCTTTTTTTCTTGTGAAAAAAGCACCGAAAAAATGAAAAATTATCAATCGAATTATGCATTACAAACAAAGGCTAAGTTAACTTCAATTGTTATCACAGAGAATACATCTATAACCAACCTTGTTGAAAACACATTTTTTTATATAAGAAAAAACTATATAAGAACATAAGGCTTCGATGGCAAAAATGTTAAGAACAAGTTGAGAACATTTTAAGGCTTTAGGGACTCTAAACAGCCAATTTTTTTAGGAAAATGGACAAAAATACATAAAAATGCTAAGAACAGAACATTTTTAGGCTTGAAACTCGAAAAGTTAAGAACATCTGAAGGCTTCAAAAATTTTAAATGCTCTTATAAAAAAATGTGAACATCAAAAGTTTACTGATGTTATACCGGTAAGATTCCACCGACTTCTACGTGATCTTTTCACTGTTTTCCCTGGAAAATCGGCTGATAACAGGTTTTTTCATGATATATCGGGGTTTTTAGTCCAGGAAAGAAAATCTTCCTCAAAATGACGGTACTACCCACAGATCTATAAAGCCCGAAGAGCTAGATGCTTTTCTTTGGCTGAAAAGTGTGCCGTGGTTCGGTAGGAAATCCTACCTAGGTCACATGACATTACAAAAGAATTTCAGCGCTTGGCCAATCAGAAGCTTCGCGGATTTTCGAAAACAATTGCAAACAATATTTTCTGCGATATTTACTTTTTTTATTTGGAAAAGCTTAAAACACCCCATCTAGTTCTCCTGGCTTTAAAGAAATCTGCTGTACCTCTGGCGTCAATCGATAACGTATAACCAAACTTGGTTTAATCAAAAATAGCATTGTCTATCACCCTTGAAACGCGTTCGTCACAAATGAAGCCATTTAACTGCAATCCCCTTATTCAGAAGGCGTTGAAAGATAGAGGTATATTAAGAGTGATAGCCACGCCCTTCTTCAGATGTATGAGAGCGGATAGACCATCGCTACACAAAGTTGTTTTTTAAAACCTTTTTGTAATCTAAATGAAGATTTAGTTCATCAGTGTCTAGAGATTACGAAATTCAAAAAATAAAAACCGCAAATGTTCATGATATACCAACAAGATTTTTGATTCGTAACTTTTGACAACAAATTATACAACTAGGCTATTTCGGATCAAATATCTGAAAGCTCTAGTTTAGTTTATCGGTAAAAATGTTCCATAAAATTTTTGGCCGCCAAGTCATCTTTTCGTCACTTTTTTACCGACAAATCTTCTACCGATAAAGGCACTGTAATTTTATGACCGCAGTCGAGGGCGGCCCGAAGGCTCCCTTTTCTCTAGCTGTCTACTCCTTAGATTCTCCATATACATTTGATCCATCTCTTTAGTTGCTGAAAATCAAGTAGAGAGGCATCAAGTACCGTTTTGGGAATCTTTGATGGGAGTTGATCAATCCACAAACTCAATGCATCTCCCCCCTTTTTGCAGACCATGCCATCTTGAAATTTATGTACATTAGAACAACTTTTAACAGACTAAATCAAACCATAAAAACTATTAATCTCCCCAATTAGATAACGTTTTAAGGTGTTTTGAGGGCAATAAATTTTCTTCCTCGCCTAAACATGATTTTTTTTCCAAAATATTGTCCCCTCGCACTCAAAATGGCTCGCCGGGACCGGGACCCATGCCTTGTAGAATATCATATCTATTGCCTATCATCATTAAAAAACTCCAGTTTGAATTAAGAATTTTATCACACTGGTATCACACACAAAAGGAGTGATACATGTTTTTATATAAGATCAGCCAAAATCTTTAAGCCATTGGATATCTTCTTGTGTTTTAGCTGAAGGATTTTCTTGAAATATTCTTAATTTCACCCTTTTGTAATTATTTTTGGAAATTTTACCTAAGAAATTGGTTGATTTGGAGATTAAAATGTTTTCAGCTTATTTCTAATATTCTTATTCTTACATAGTTTGTTCTTATATAGAACTTGTATATCATAGACATAAAGTCTTTTGATGAAAAGGGAGTAGCATATTTTGGCGTGTGGTTTATGATAATATGCGGAACATTTTTTCACCCTGATTTTCATGAGAATGAGAATAAAAATATTTTGATCATCATTTTCTTTTTGGTCAGATTGAGGAAGGCATTGATGCAATGGGGGCAGGCATACCAGACTTAAAACTAATTTATTTGTTATTGTGTTTTAATGTAATTTTGTCTTGATGGTGGCGATTTAATTATAACTGGAGTTTAATTCAATTTTCCATTTTTTGGATTGCAGTTTGAAATCATTTAATATATAATGGTAAAGATCAGATTTATATACACCCCTGTCACAGCCCCGGCGAAACTCCTTCTCACAAAGGTGATAAAAATTATAGAGAAATCCCGATGGGAATAGAAATTCTATTGTTTCAAGATTGAAAAATTCAGTGATGGTTTTGGAGCAATTTTTCACATTGAATTTCGAATTTGGATTAATCTTCCAAGTTGTGCTGAAGAAATTGTCGGGTATTTTTCCCGCCGGGAACGAAATTTTGGCCTAATGAGTCAAAGTTTCGGATTTTATTTGAAGCAATTGAGATATGGAGAGTCCAGTGAAAGGAAGTTATTAGCGCTGTGTTTTTCACTCCAACGAGATGGTGTAACTGTTGACGCAATTATTTTGTATGAAAAGTAAATATATTTAAGCAAAACCAGGAAGCTTTAAATATCTTCATACCAAAAAATGAAGTTTTTAGCATCAAAGAACAAAAAGTACTTCTTCTTCATTTTCCAAAATTTTTCGAATGAATCATTCCTGCTCAAAGATTATCGTACTCTGAATTATATTTTCAATGATAATGATAATAAACAAACTTTAGTCCACACTTAAAAGTAAATTAACTTAAAAAATATTTGAATACTTCATAACTTCAATTTAGGAAATACTATGAAAAATCTCGTCAACATTGTCAAATATATTACACCGAATGAAGTTTAAACAAAACTAAGGCGGTTCTAATGGTCTAAAGCATAAAAAAAAAGACGTTTATCGTATTCGTGACACATAAGTCGCAGAAACTCCCCTTAGCTACAAAAAGTGCCTTATCATTTGATAAAATCAAGTAGTCTTTCCATTCTGTAATTTTTCAATTTTTTTTTTCTAAATTGATATTGATATGAGGACTTAGTGGCTACATCAAAATACCATGGTCAAGCATTCTATTTATCCAAATGTCTTTTCAAATGAGTATAATTTGATTAATGGTTTTTCTTATCGGGTTTTAAAACATTGAATTTTTCTATACACGCAATAAACTATTAATAAAAATTCTTATATGGGTTTTCTTGCCACTTCCAAAAAGAAAAATTTGATTACTACGCAGGCATCTCGTTCCGGGCGTATAGTAGCGTAAGATGGTCTAATGTCGACATCCCTCTTCTAATTTTGACATCCATCTTCAGAGATAGGAATAATAGGAAGGTCAAAATCACTGATATATTCTTTCCCCTCTGATTGCTAAGGAAAAAAAAGTTTCCATAAGCGATCCTGACCTTCCTATTATTCCTATCTCATAAAAAGGGTGTCAAAATTAGATGAGGGGTGTCGACATTAGACCAATCTACGGTAGGGTGGTAGAGATTGATTACTGGGAGTCAACATAATAAAATTTAGAATGGTGCACCTTATTATATAGCAAGGATTTTATATTTTTGGATTTTGGATTTTGGATAGTAGAGCCCTGTTAGAAATTTTCAAAACGTGGGAATAAAATGTTTGAGCTCAATGTTGGTTTGAATGAAAATTTTACCAAGAAAGCGAGGGTACTTATGAATTTTTGGCGATCAAATTTACTAAAAATGAACTGCAAAATAAAGTGTCTCATTTCAAAATTTAATGTCGTTACCAATAGGGATAGCGGTCTATTGAAATTTTATGAGGATGACAATTCGGGGTTTTTTTTATCTCATGTTTGGCCAATCACCCAGTGATTAGAGCCTCACAGCGAGTCTTTGATAGGTGTTATAAGAGCTCTATGATTATTATAAAATATTCTTTATTCTTTAGTCAGTTAAGCTTTTGCGCAAAATGATGGTGATTTCGTAATAAGCGTATCAATCAATCAGACGAAATGCTACTAAAGTCTACAGAGAAAGAAAGGTTTTGATATTTTTCTCATTCTGCTTCTGGTATTTAACTCCTCGAGGTATTCAAGAAATGCTTTTGTTATGAGTTTTGTGGGTTACACTTTATGACGCAGAACGGTTGAAAGGAAGAGCCGGACAGAAGGTAATACTAACATACCTTTTCGACCGTAGCCGCCAATTGCCGTGCGGGAATTTTTTTGTCCGTTTTACCACCCTAAAAGGGCCCTAAAACCATCCTAGTCTTTTTTTATGTACATATAGACACTAGAAAAAGGTGTTAAGTTTAGGGTGTTAAAAAGGACAAAAATACCCGCGTGGTAATTGGTGGCTACGGTCGAAAAGGTGTATTAGGCTAGACAGTACTACACTGAAGTTATGAAAATTGTTCTGCCTGTTTTTATGGTGAACATTTTATGGCTAAGGTAATTTTTCTATTTAAAGTTTGGGTATACACCAGGCCGGGTGGAAGCGGGGAGACTGGGGAGACTTCAGCCTCCCCACTTCTGAGCAAATGAGATATTTTCTCAAATTCCTCACGAATTTTATCTCATTTTTAGCATACCGCCCCCCCCCCACATTTACGGCTGTTCCGCCGGGTCTGTACACAGACTACCCTTGGACAGCCAAACTCGAAAAATTAAGATTAGAGACTAATTGGGTATACGGAATAAGTAGTGACAGTAGAGTTTAGGATAAACAACTCTGTCACTGTTTACTATGACCCGGCCTTATTTTGAATATTTCTTAGTGTAATTTTGTCAATTTGCGTTACATTGCATTTAGTTGATTCTTAACAGCTTTACCTGTAGGTGCTTTGATTGTCGCGAGGGTCTAGTTTTTTTTTAGTATTGAATCTCTGGATATACTCACGATACCTTTTTCCAATTTATAATAAATAAGTTATTGCAATCAATGAGATAAGGCATCACAAACCTAAAACGTTTGGTTTTTGTCATTGAAAAAATGTATATTCTAAATTTTGAAAAAAAATTGAAATTTCACGGATCGCCTTGGCACTTTTTTGAGGTAATACAAAAGCTCAGTTTCAAAGTTTTTTTTCCCGATCTTTACTGTATCATCAGAGACAGAAAGACGCCTTCCCGAGGTAGCTCTAAAGTCGTAAACAAGGTGATTATGTAATCTCAGGGCGTCAACTATAATTGCCTTAAGATTTTCGCCATTGGCGAAATTCAAAAGACCGAAAAGGCTTTAATCAGGCAATCTTTTAAAATCGCTTTTACCAATTTCACATTGGCTAAAAACTTTACGCAAAAAACATGTTTTTCAAAGGTCTTTGTGGCTTTGGAAAATGTAAAGCTAATTGATAGAGACCTCAATGACATAAATCTCTGTCTACACTAATTCTGATAAATGCGGGCTAAAATTTAATGTCAAATAGTTAGTCACAGTATACAGTATATCTCTATTGTTTAATACAGTTGACGATCGAAATAGAGAGTGTCAACTGAATTGGTTGAAGGTTAGGTAATAATTCAATCGTAAAAACAAATTATTTTTCACTTAGGGTAAAATAACAAAACACCCCTGTCTCAATACCCTGGCGAAAATGTTTTGGTCAATGCAAATCGAAAATTACCAGTCAAAAACACAGCGGAGGTTTTGAATTTTATTGTTTCCAGTCCAAAAATTAGATTCTAAAAAGGTGAAACAGGCCCGACGGAATAACTGTTAAAGTGGGGAGGCTGAAGGCTCAAAATAAGATAAAAGCTGCTAGGAATTTAAGAAAAAATCTCATTTGCTCAAAAGTGGGGAGGCAACTGAAGTCTCCCAAGTCTCTCCGCTTCCGCCGGGTCTGTAAGAGTTTATTTTGCCGGGGATTTGTACCTATTCTGTGTTTCTGAGCTAACTAAAGTAAAAGAATTGGTCTTAAAGTTATACACATAAAATTAATCAGTTTTTAACGCAGTTTCTAATCAAGATGACTTATTATAAATTAGATAAAATATGATTCGTTATATAATGTGCATGTCTTAGGGGGTTGGCTTATTTGACATTTTGAAGTTATAAGCGCTTATATGTGAGTCTTATCTGAGTTAAAACTACCAGCTTAGATTTACTGATACTATTACTTGAAATGATAAGCTCTTCGTTTTGTCGTTTGACTGATTGATACGTGTTATTTGAGTAATAATTATTTTTAGCTGAAGAAAACTCTAAAATGGCTTTTCTCACTTCCATGGCTTCTCTAGCCTGGATCCGAATCATTTCTAATTGGTCACTTGATGCTTATAAACCCAGGGTCAGTTAAGTTTTAGGTCCTTTTACCTTCGCGCAGTAATTGAATCGAGAAAGTAAGCATGCAATGCCTTCTGATATTATTGAAATGCAAATCGCTTTGAAACATAAAACATAAGGAGGTTCAAGCCTAAACATATAGGCTATCGCCACTCTTATGCAAAATATTCCCAGCTCGTAAAAAGAAGGTTGTCCCTATGTTTACCATGTATTGCGACACCAAAAAATTTTTTTCGTAGTCTAATTTGATGTAAAATGAATACTATATGCTTCATATTTTGTTGAGAACATTTCTTGATGGGACCATTTCTTGATTGGACCGGAAAATTTGTTCAATTTACATAATTTTGCGAATTACATGGGTTTGAATTATAGGAGTTTTCTTGTAACGTTTTCTGAGGGGACCACATAATCTGTTCGAATTAAGTGAGTTTTTTAATTAAAGGAGTTCGAATTACATGAGTTCAACACAAGATAAAACGTCCGTTTCATCCTCTGCTTGAGCTTAACAGGATGATACGTGCTCCATATTTGTCTCGTTTTTTGAATAGCATGACATTAAGACATACGCAATAAGAATCACCCAGATAGTCTTTACAGGTTGAATTTCAGAAAAATCAAACCGCGGAGCTGACGGGATCCAAGTCGAGGAAAAGAAGGTCAAACCTCCTAGTTTTTTTTTTTAAATCTTACAGATACGTCCCCTTGATTTTAGTATCTTTTAAAGTGGATTTTCGTGAGAATCCATAAATCTCTTTTTTGATTTTCCAGCGTTGTTTTAGGCAGGGTGATTTTTGTGAACAAAAATTTATGACCTCCTTGACATGGAAATGATTTAGCCCGTTCGTGTAAAGTGATCAGGTCATTCCAAGTCCGAGAGATGAATAGTCGTTCAAAGTTTTAGAAGTGTACCGAGGTTAAGCCAGCTCAGAAATAGGTCTTTTCACTAAAAACAATGAAAACAGAAGGAGATCTTTCTTTTATAACTTCCCACGCATCTTTGAGCGCTCAACTTACTTAAACACAATGTCATGTCTAAATTCCTGAATTTTTGATAAACATATTTCAAGCAACTAAAAAATTTGAAGATCAGATCTTTTATGGTTCGACTATTAGAAAGATAAGAAGCCATTAGTTTTTAAGAGAGGTTTATTTTTTGCTCTACCTTGAATATTATGAGACGCTTGACTTTGTGATGGTAAAATATTATGCATATTTTCAAATATGGGAGTCCGATGTTGTCTGGTTAGTTACCAAACCACAAATTGCAGTGAATGTTTGTCTATATCATTTATATTCATCAGACAATTGCAGTTATTAAGGAACTTTTGCTGGGTATCAAAAGACCGAACCCAAAACTCATAGCCAAAGTCCCCCCCAGGGGGGGTAGGGTATGTGCGAGCCATAAGGGTCCCTTTTTCACACCCTCGAAAGTCTCTCAAAGGGGTACAAAAACCATTAAAAAGAGAATTGAGTCTCTGTAAGGGTTCAAAATCCCGAAATTCAAAATTTCCTTTCTCAAGGTTCGTGATTTTCCAGAATTCGGACAAAAATCTAGTGAAAATCGATAAAAATTATGAGAAAAGTCTCTCTAAAGGTCCCAAAGTCCCTTAGCTTGTTTTTTACCAACTCTGTTAGTTCTCACGAGAGGTATTTGCACTAATTGCCATCCGTAGAATTAAAGAGTGGTGAAAATGGATCTGGTTATTACTAGATTGACCACGCCCTTTGGCTTTAATCCGTAAGATCATATTTCTTTGACGTCACATATAGAGTTACTTATTCGTTAAAGAATTTTAAGTCTGGATTTGGACATGGGATATTGTATAACATTTAGACAGCTGATATCGAAAAATGTTATTAAGTGATCCGTATAAAATCTGAACTTGAAATACAGATGGATGGATGGTGATTTTCTGAGGTGCCAAAATTTCTACAATCATGGTCGTAATATTTGAGAAAAAGGGAAATTCACCGGGAAGTTTTGAAACCACAATCGATTTGTAAGTGCTCTAAAGTAGGTTGGAAGGGGTAGAGTTTTAACTCTGATTTTAACTCTGATTTTAACATGGGACTTAAGACTTTAAAAGATCAAAAATGGCCCACTAAGGCGAATAATATAGCCTGGAAGTCTATAAATCCGAGCCAAATTGAAATATGCGATTAAAGTTAAGAGATGGCCCAAAATCGACTTTCTCGCCCGAACTCCAAATTTCGAAAAACGAGGAAATAAGCTTAATTCTCAATAGATTTCGACCATGATTGTAGACGGTTATGGTTTTTAAGACTCCCTTCAATAAGCCTGAAGATAATTATCAAATCTTTGATCGAAAGTCTAAAAAGATTAATACCCTAATAGTAGCACTATTCAAAGCTGGTACTAGTATCTATTGTGATTGGTACCGGTTGGGTACAGCTTTGCTTAAAACTCAGCCGATCAAATATGGTGGATATAGCTAATTAAGGGTTTTGAATAAATACACCAGAGGCCAATGACCCTCTAGATATGATTTGGTTGTTATTGGAAGAAGTATGTAGTCGACTATTTCTAGGGAAAAACACATTTGAATAGCCAAACGTTGATAGTAAAAAAGTAACTTTATGATGAATCTTGCAAAAGATATTTTGTTCATTTTGAATTTCTCCACCCATTTGGTTATACGCTGGTTAAGATAAAGGATATGTTTAATCTTTCTATCAGTTTTTTGATTTGAACACATGAAGTATGATATACGGTTGTGATTCCTGGTGACTGTCGTATTAGCGAACTTGTAATTTTAGGAAAATCAAACTTCCTGATGACAGACCATCAAAAACAATAAATTATCTATTTTTGATGGAAAAATCGATTGCTTTTGGTTTTTAACTTAATTGTCATATGCGATGATAAAGTGAGGATTTTAGTAATTCATGTTGTTGGTGTTATTGGTGTTTGGAAAAAATGTTCTTTTGATGGGTGTTAGACAAAGCTATATCCACCATCTTTGGTCGCCAATGTTAAAAGCACCATCGCAGTATTAAAAACGGTGCTACATCATCACAGTATTCAAAGAAAGTAGATCTAGTACTCTCGATGCACATTTATCGCTATTGAGTAGTGCGTGGTACCATTAGGGTGCCACTTTTAGAGAAACACTGATCAAATATCGTGCCTTGCTGGAAATTGGTATATAAAGGTCAGTGCCTACCACAACTTGATGTTCATGACGTAATCTTTAATATGGAAGCTCCCCAAAAAACGCTGGGTGTTTACCACTAATTCTGAATTCAAACAATAAAAGAAGTGGCAAATGCCCGAGCTATTTTGGATGCTTCCCAGTAGCGTGGTGGCAGGGGAGAGCGCCCCCACCCCCAGGCGCCGATTTCTTTTTTGGGCGGGCGCTGAGAGACAAGAGCAAGACGCGTCTCTGATTACTAATTTCAGCACCCCTTTGCTTTTTTACACCTCAAAATTAGCAGTTTTCAGGGAAAAATAGAAAAAATCTCCCAAAATTTTCGTGCTTCCTTCGCTCGCCTAATTTCTACAAACCTATTTCATTTTTAATAGGGCGCACCAAAACCCCAACCCCCAGTTTGGCCTTATTTTGGTCGACCCACCACGCTACTGCCGTATAAAACATTACGTCATGAATCAGTTCATGGATACAAAAACAAGAGTGGTTACGATGAAAGTTGACAAATAATCGGTCATAATGTCAAACCAAAAGCTATCAACAAACCGTTTAGCACTTTGTCAAAATTCATAAAGTTTCAAGATATTTATAGAAATATGTTTAGACTCATACATCTCCTTATTCTTTTATAAGAGTAGAAGTCTGAGGTTACCTCTAGTCTTTGAGTTATTTACACGTGGTTACATTTATAAGTAAGGTTGTGGTGTGGTAAGGAAGGACTGATCTAAGGAGCTTCTAAGAATCCGGTATTTAACAGGATTACGACGTCGATTATTCGCTGTCGCTGTTATTTTATGGAAAAAATTACCGGTATATTTTGCTAATTTGTGCCCGTGGAAGCGGGGTGGTCTCACCTGAGTATCTGTTTCATAGTACCGTAAGTGTATCACAACCTTTGACTGCAAATAAATGATTTTGTCAAACTATGATACTCACCACTTTATGATCTGCTGTGCTTTTACATAGCAGCGAAGAGAGAACCTAATTTTTTTCTATTGGCAATGTACCAAAATAACAAGACTTGGCCGTGAGTATCATAATGTCTGAATTGCGAATGCGAATGCGAATGCGAATGCAAATGCCAGTACAGAATCTTCCGTTTATCACAACTACAATAAAAGTGCATCATTTTTCAGGGGCGGTAAACGTACGAGACTCTCGACTTTCTACATAGTTAAAATTTTTGACGAGGATTTTAAGAATTCGAATGCTATTACCCAGTTGATGGGACGTTACAGAGTCGTTTTGTATTTGGGTATAAATTTTCAAAGAATCTTTCCACCAGAATGAATATGGTTTGCGAATTTTTCCAGTGGGTAGGCGTTTCCACCGGGGCTGTAACACAGGGGTGTAGATTAATTTGAGACCTTTAAGTTCCCTCTGAGTCTCTTTGAAAGCCTTTTAGGGGAAATCCATAAAATTTAGTTCCCTGTATTCTCTCAGTGTTTAAAATAAGGAATGAAATTTCCTATACAAAAATCATTCTTTTAACATTTTTATCAAGCTAAATACTTCACATACACTCTGAACCGCAAATCTGTTCGAGCTTCGAGCTTTTCATGACAGATTCCATTATTTGGCCGAAAACACTCAGACAGTCTCCTAGAAGTACTCAAATTTATAACCAAATAAATGTTTCGTTCCTATAGACGCTAAGTGAACATAGTTATGTAATCGATTTTTATGGTCTCGGTAAGTTTGTTAGTGTCAGTAAAGCACCGTTAGTTTTGAAAGTGCATTATACCAGTTCGGGTTTTATTTAGCGCGAATCAAATTCGTATTTTTGCTTCCACAAGTTGTTTTTCAATTAAAGTATAGCTCGCCGTATCAGGAATAGAGTATGGGATCATATTATTGGTTTAAATTTTTTGATGCGTAGCGGTGTGTTGGTAATCGCCCTTGACTCCCGTCTATGAGACCAGAGTTCTGTCGCGTCGTTGCATCAGGTTCGACTTTGCGTTGAGGCACCGTTCTCTAGTGTCATTTGAGTGACTCATATGGGTATATCATGTAATTCATATGTCTATGTTGGCACATTAAAAGTCACTGCTGACATAGAATTAGAAAACTATCATACTTTGAGTCATAAGAGTATGTCAGGTAACAGAAAGTTGATTGCAACAAACCGATAAAACATTTTGATATGTCTGTACCTCCAAATTTCCGAATGATTTATATTAAGGAGATAATCCTTGCTCTTGATTACAGTAATTCAATTATCACCTCTAGAATTTATTTTAAACTTTAAGAATGTTTTTCTTGATTAAAATAACTTGAAGTTTAACAGAAATACCTGGAATTCTTGAATGATTTGTTATGCGTTTGAGAAAAACTCGGTTGTGACTGCCTAGTATCAAAAAAGAAGCCTATAATAAATTCTTCTTCGCTGACTGAAAAGATAACGCGAAGTTCGGTTTATGTTACGGTTAGGCAACATTCCGTGTCTGAAAACACAAATCTTGCAAACCGAAACAGTCCGACACACGGCAAGTTTTTTCAAAATATAAAAATCGCCCAGGCTACAAATAAAGTGCCCTAAGTAATGTGACATCCCTGTTTGAATGTCTGGTGAAATTTAGAAACCGGTATAAATAAAACCACGAATTATCTAGATATACAAACAGGGAAGAGCAATCTTTTGTATTTAATGGGTGGGAATATGTAATTTCATATAAAGAGTTGGAAATATTTACTACAACCATGAAAAGATTAGCACAATTTTCCATTGCAAAGCTTAGGTTTATTTGCAAGCCCCCTGCCTCATAGCCCCGATGGAATTTTTTTCCTTAGTGGGGATTAAAATTCCTATTCAAATCCCAATGGGGATAGAAATTCTGTTGTTCCAAGGATACCAAAATCAGGCGGGGATGGTTTTGGAGAACAATTTTTAAACATTGAATTTCGAATGGGGACGAAATCAAAGTCAATTTCCCAGTATGGCTGAAATTCTATGGTATTTTCCCACCGGACGAAATTTTTGCCAAATTTTCCAGTGGGGCTGGGATCCCAGCGGGTCTGTGACACAGGGATGTATTGTAGTTTAACCATTCGTGACGTCAATTTTCCAACCTTTCAATACAAAAGGACGTCATCTTATTCTCAACGCACATACGATTTACTTCCTACGTGGGCTCTAAAGACCTTTAAAACATTTTAAATACTTTTTATCCATCAACATAGTATTATTACCCGGGGTTTTATAGATATCAATACACTGCATACCTCTGCTGATTAGAGTACGATCAATTGACGAAAAAAATATTATCTTTCATCTTGTATAGAGAGGCAATGCCTCTAATGATCTTATATTTTTATTATTTGGTATTTTTTGTGGTGTAGACTGCTATTATATGCATTAGATCTTATTTTCGTAGATTCTTGGTGAAGATAGGATTTTGAAGTCATTTTTTATTGGTATTGATATCTTAGAGTATCAGTTTCTATCTGTGATATCTTTTTCTTGGATTTTGTTTTCTTCATTTTTTCTGCGTCGTTCTATTACTGATGTTGTTTAGGAAGTAAAATTATAGTCTTAGTAAATCTAATCTTTTAGTGAATCAAAGAAATGAATCTACTAAGTTAGATAAATACTGTACATGGATAACTACACCCCCTACTCACAGACCCGGTAGGCTTTTTTCAGCCAGCGGTGATAAAAATAACGGACTGAAACTCAATGGGGATTGATATTCCAACACTTTTTATGGCTGGGGATTTAAATTATTCTGTTTTCAAGTCAGAAGATACAGTGGGGATGGGAAAATAGCATGATATTTTGCAGTGAGAATTTATTTATTTGATTATTTTCAGTGGGGACAAAAATTGGAGGATAATTTTCCACCGGGGACGATATTTTGGCCAATTTTTCCAGTGGGAAGGGGTCCCAACGGGTCTGTGAGAAGGGAGTGTATAACTAATTGCTGGGTTTCTTTGCCTTGTCTCTTTTACGCTTATAGTGCTAACATTTTTGTGCAGTTTGTCTAAAATGGTAGAAGGCTAATTCAGAAAATCAGAAAATAAGAAAAATAAATGGAAGAAATCAATTGCTGTAGTCTAAATTAAACAAACTGATTTTACCCGTAACAATGATCGTATTATCATACAACACCTTTACTACTGTATTACACTGAGCAGCACACTGTAAGATTTAGTATCCAGACGTTTTTGCACGATTATTATCTTTTTAACATTATTTTCAGCGAAGAATTCAATATAATATTCAGCACTGGATGAGATAATTTATAAATTGTTTGTTGGTTAACAATTACACCTGGTTGGTCAGCATCATTGGAGGTTTAAAAAAAGTTGACAGTTTTATAACTTTGCAAGGTCATTTAATTTATTAATTGGATATTGTCGATTTGATTGGTATATCTTTAATTGGAATATTGTTTACTGAGAGTTATAATGGTGTATTATTGAAAAAGTGTGACCTAATTTAACTTGATTTTGACGATACCCTTCTACACGCAGTTTTCGGCCTAAAAGAAGACCAATTTCAATATTTGCGACTTACTCAAATCTTGACACAGACAATAATGGAGTTAAAAGATTTTATATTATGCAGTGTTTGCATTTTGATGAAATTCTCATGGGTGTCAACTTTAAAAGGTAAGTGTTTTGATTGCGACGGATTATAGTCTAGACGATGGGTATAAAATTTGATTACTCATAACAGTGGTGGATCTAAGGGGGTTGAAAATTTGTGACGGAGAGTGTTTCTTGTACCCGTTCTCCTTATAAGGAAATGAAGACTCTCCGTCACACATTTTGAGCCTCCGTCTACAGATCCACCGTTGTCATTATTGTTTTAATATTACAGTCCCATCTGGAGAAAAATTGTACTCTAAGGTTTTTGAACCACTGCTTTTACTTGGAACCCCCCCCCCCATTTATTAGATTTTGGACACCCCCTTTATTCGGACCCCCTACTATTCAGAGTATTGACCATTTGTCAAAAACTCTGATTACCCAAAACCTTTTATTAACGCCCATCTAGCATCCCTAACCTTAGATGATCGTTAGATCAACGTTGTGGGCAAATTGGGGCTATCAATTAACCTTTAATGTCTCCCTTTTTCCGTAGAATTCTACCTAAAGGTAGTGGAACGTGTCATTCTTTCCTTGGATTAACCAACTTGACCCTTGACCCTTTTTTTTTATTACTAAACATTAAGGATAAAGGTAGTAGTAGCACCCTATCTCACATCAAACCCGGTGGAATTTTCTAACTGTGGGGATGAAAATTTCAATCAAAATCTCAATGGGGATACAAATTCAAAATCCGATGTGATGGGTTTGGAGTGTACTTTTTCCCTTGAATTTCCAATGGGGGTGTAAATAAAGTCAATTTCTCAGTGGGGCTGAAAATATAGGGTATTGTATTTTTTTCCACTGGGGATGAAATTTAGGGCAAAATTTCCAGTGTGGCTTGGGTACCATCGGGTATGCCAACCATCATCTTTCTCGTTTTTCAGGGAATATTGAGCCTGATGATCTTCTAACACACATATCTGGTCATCAAATTTCAACTAATGATGTCATCTCGTTCCTAGAAGTATTCAAAGGGATACACTATGAGCTTCAAAAACAAGTAATAAATATTTGGATAGCTCATATTTGGATACGCCCCCAGGTGGACCCAAATTTTCAAAAATTGATTTTCCGCCGGAATAAGACGTAGTTTTGATTAAATCTCATAAGAGTAAAACCGATTTTATAGCCAAAGATCTTGTTTTTTCCAAAAGAATTTGGAAGAAATCTTGGCTAGATAGATTGCAATTAAATTTGAAATCGACGATATGGTTAATAAATCTTTGATAACCAATGCATTAAAGTGAAAAAATCTTCCAGCCACAGTCAATATCTTAACTTTAATTTTTCAGACGATAGAAATGCAAAGGTTGAACAAAAGAATGTTCCAATGTGATTTCTGTAAGTAACTCAAAAAATTAACCTTAGAGCTAAGTATAATTGGACCTATTCTGGAAATGTTGACGCGGTTTTGTTCTGAAATCATCATTTACCGTCTACTAAGATCCCTTTCAAAACCGCGGTTTTGATTCAAAAAACTTTTTTTTTCTTAGATTCAACAAAACACTATTTGAACTTGTTAGCCGCACGACAATTCTTTTTTGTTTATTTGATATTTTCTGTATCGTTGGATCGGAAACAAGATTTAAATCGAAACCCATTTATTGGTTCCAATGAATGATTTTTTCTCTTGGAAAATGTTTATCTCTTAGGTTCATCTAAGAATAGTATACTGGACAACAAAGTATTTGTCGCAACGTGCGAACAATCTAATTGTTTCGACAAAGATTCGTGTAAAATAGATCCAAGTTCCATCAGCGGTTATTCGTGTGGACCGTGCCCAAAAGGTTATGAAGGAGACGGAATCACTTGTAAAGACATCGACGAGGTTAGGATTTTATGGAAAGAGCTTTTATTTTACTAAGGAGTAACGGGAGAGAAAAAATCTAAACAAGGATTTTTTATTTCAAATTTCTGTCCCGTTTTTTGACTAAATGTAGTATTTGAAACCCCACTTATCATTGGTGTAAATTTTTTTGTAAAACTACTCACAGTAAACTAATCAAGGCAAAAGCTTTACACGAATTTTCGATATCTCTGTGTCTTGATGACCCAATGGGAACTTAATGACATAAATACTAATGATGTCGGGAAATCGCTAAATTGGTGTTCCACTGGGTTCATGATAGGAGGGTGTTTTACAGATTGCAGGGCAAAGACATCATGTGGTTGACCTCGTTCCCTGTGCATTATCAGCTTCTATTTGCTTCCTGATGGTGCTAGATAATACCCTGGCATTGTCTGTTTTTCGAACGTGGAACATTACATAATTAAAAAAAACAACGTCAGTTGTAATTTTGGCAGTGCAAATTTGTAGCGTCAAATTTTTTATGACGTATTCCCTTCTCTGAGAGAGGGAACTTGCATCAGTCAACACTAGAGTATTCTCCGACGTTAATCAGTAATGTAAATAAAGCCTGGAATACACGTGGACGAGGTTGGTGGTTGATTTTCTTTTTTCGTTGACATTTAACAGTGTAAATCGAATAACGTTTGTTCGAATCTAACCAAATGCATCAATAAAGAGCCCGGACACAAGTGTTCACCATGTCCCGCTGGATACAAAGAAGTTTTAAGACACGAGAAGGGTTATACAAAACAAGTAAGATTTTCGTTGTAAAGAGATTGCTTTATAATCATTGCTTGAAAAACGTATCAACCCTTAAAGTGTGGTTAAATTCTACCGGAAAGGTTCCGCTTCTAAGGTTTAATAGGTGTATTGTTTCCATAAGATCATAATATTCAATTGTGTCTGCGGGAAGAAATTCCACCGGGCCTGTGATGAGACGGGGGTGTAATAAGTTGTCTGTTATAATCGTCTGCGAAAATCCATGAGACTGGGGAGTCCCTACCCTAAGGTAACGGATTGGGGGACGCCACGGGACCCCCAAATGAGCTAAAATGTCTCATCATTTTTGAAGGTGATTGCGGCTGTACAAGTGGCCAGGCAAAAATTAAACGAAGTCAGAAATTTCACCATTTCCATTTTACTTATAGGAATGTGTAGACGTAGATGAATGTTCTTTGAATAGAGACGAATGCCCTGATGGTGCTGAGTGTATCAATGGCGTGGTAAGATGATGACTTAGAAATTCGGGACAATGAGATATCTATTTTATTAGGGACAGGTTACGTAAAAGTCCTTTTAGTCTATAAGCTTCCTCTGTCAATTAGGGAAAAGTTACGTAAAAGTCCTTTTAGCCTAAAGTCAATTAGGGAAAGGTTATGTAAAAATCTTTTTAGCCTATAAGCTTTCTCGAAAAATATTATTAGATATCTAAGAATCAATATCTACATATAATTTAAAATTCATTACCTTCTATTTTGAAACTTCTAAGTCTATTTTTCCACAGAGTTTTTCATTTGGTTCTCCAGTTTAAATGTAAGCGCGCTGTTTAGTGTTCCTTACGGATGATAAAAATGAAAGTACATTTCATGTCCAAAAGACCAGGAGCACGAATTCGTTAAAGGTTGTCGACAGCCTAGTAAACTCCAAAAGAAAGTAGTACAGAAAGCTGTCAACATCTCTTTTGAATTTCTTGATGTAGGGTTCATATGAATGTAGATGCAAAGAAGGATATGAATCAGACGGCGAAACATGCGTGGATATCAATGAGGTATGAATTACACTGAAATTTCAACACAAGTTTGAAGTACATTTAGAGAAAAAAAAATATGTCACTCTTTTATCTTGTTTGCCTTGCCTGTATTAGCAAAGTACATGTACGTCAATAGCAATGTATCCAAGAAGTTGGATCTTAATTGTGTAGGGATCAGCCTAGTGCAATAAGGACTAAGATTTGAGTATTCTTTCTACATAAATTACAAATTGCAGACACTTTAAAATTTTTTTTAATTAGTTAGTTTTAATTAGATGCGCGCACATCACCTGATTAACGGAGTTACCATTTTAACGGTATACGGCTAATACAATCGGATTGTATTCCTTGATATTTTAGGCAAATAAAAAGCTTTCATGTAATTCTTCATTACTGTTTAAGTGTTTGGAAAATCCATGTTCAGAACATGCCAAATGTATCAACAGATCACCAGGTTTTCAGTGCACCAAATGCAGGTTTGGTTACGAAGGAGAACAAATTAAAGGACTGGGGAGAGAATTTGCAAGAAACAATAAACAGGTAAGTCAGCCGTTAATCCCATATATCTATAGAGCCCAAAGGGATATATGTCGTGATTCGGCTTAAAAGTGTGCCGTTGTTAGGTGGGAAATCCTACCTAGGTCACGTGATATTACAATAGAATTTCAGCGCTTGACCAATCAGAAGCTTCTTGGGTTCTCGAAAACAATAGCAACAATATTTTTTCTGATATTTAATTCTTTTTTTTGTGGCTTTTACGATATCTAGCCCTTCAGACATCGTAAATCTGTGGTTAATACTGTTTTCGTTTTTAAAGATGCAAGCGGAAAGGTGTTATTTCAGAATCCTTAGGTGTGGGCAGTGGTTTCTAATATCCCCCGGGGTCCCCCCTTTCGAAATTGCTTTCTTTATTTGACTCGTTAGTTCTATCATTTCTACTTTTTCGTTAGGTGTGTAAAGACAAGAACGAATGCATGAACGGTGAGCACGCTTGTCACGAACACGCCATATGTACGAATACGGAGGGTGATTATACGTGCGCATGCCCAATGGGAATGCGAGGCGACGGCTTCACGTGTACAGATATCGACGAAGTAGGTTATTAATACATTTGTTGACCGTGCAGAAATTATTGGGAAACTTTTCCCCTCATGAGAGTACACGATTTTTTATAAGAACAAACTATATAAGAGCATATAAGGCTTCGATGGGAAAAATGTAAAGAGCAAGTTAAGAATATCTTAAGGCTTTGCAGACTCGAAAACACCCGATATTTTAGGAAGACACAAAATGGTGAAAATAAGAACATGTTAAGAATATTTTTAGGCTTAAAACTAAAAAAGTTAAGAACATCTGAAAGCTTCAAAAATTTTGGATGTTCGTATAAAAAAACTTTAAAGTGTGGGACTAGAATAAAGACATCATCTTTAGAAAAAATGATGCAACCCTGGGTCTCTGTTTGCAATCTGACAATATCAGCGCCATGAATAAGCTTTCAGATTCGTTCCCTAACATCACAGCTAGATATTTGTTAGGCTGCCAAACACCCATAGGTATTTCCTATAATTTATGAGCTGTCAAAAAATAAGCCAGTTGGTTATGGCAACCGTATCAAGTTACTCGATGGCATCTCAATAAAAAGTTTATTTTGAATAGCTTTTCCATGAATCATTTTAGAGACCTTTTTAGACTCATTACATTCCATACTTTATATATCACACTTCATCTTCTGCTAATGAAAACATGAGGAAGGCGCTCCTAAAGTAATGGAAAACTACTTAAGCCATACTTACAGGCTCCCCAGTAGTTTGCTTGATGACCTGATTTATTAGATGAAAAAAAGCGTGATGCGTGATAAATAAGACAATGTTTGGACACCCCGGTTTAAATAAAGTAAAGTCTAAGCTAGAGAAAAATTGATAAAAATTTGCCACTGCTTGCAAAAATGGGTTTTTTCCGTTGAAAATATTATATCATGAATGTTTAGAATAACTAGAGTTTCAATTTTGATTCTAGTGTAAGACTTTGTTCATCTTACTTTTATTTTTGAAAAGTGTATTAATAGGCCATTTCACAGTCGAAATGGATCATGGGTAAATCAGGACTGATTGCGTCTCTCTAACGGTGGTCCTTACCCATTACGCTTTGCGACTGTGAAATGGTCTATATGATAAGAGTTTCATTTTCAATTCCAGTGTAAATACGCCAGACCTTGTTCGCCAATGACGAGCTGTGTGAACCTTCCAGATGGCAAGGGATTCACTTGTACCAAATGTCCTGATGGTTATTTCGATACTGGAGCAAGTGGCGCTGGAATTGAAGTTGCCAAAGGTGTTCAGCAGGTAAGAATAACTGTCTGCTTTTTAAAACACGGTGCCTGTTTTTGTGTGCAAATTTTACCAGTATTCAGGCAAGCGGTTTTGAATTTAAATTGCCAGCAGGTGAGAATGGCAAGGTTAAGTCACGAAAGATATTTTGCAACGAAGTATTTGTGTGTTCCCTTTAGCCTTCGTTCACGCTACGGCTTTTTCTACATGCTAAGCGGAAAGCAAGGCAGACTTTCCGCTCGATATTATGTTTTTAGCTGTATTACCCATCTATTTTTTGTAGCCCAAGCATTATTTTTGTGTGTAGATTTTCCCATTATGGCAACTCTAAAATCTTAAATTATATATTTCTTTTGTCAAGTCATGCATTGATATAGATGAGTGTACGTTAAAGCCACCAAAATGTGATGCAAGAAATTCAATATGCATCAATCGAGAGGTAACGTATTTCAAAAATGATAATATAAGAGATCTTCTGTTTTGTCAGCATCAGAGATGCGTCTCCTTTCTATACCAGAGGCTTATTCCGTCTACCTTCAAGCCTTCATCTTGTTGTGAAGCTTTGATTTAAGATGTAACATATCGTTTTATTGAAATCTTTATCAATTGCTTTTAACCAAACATTCGACCTGAGTATTGCCAAGATTTAGACATCGTCGTACAAAGCTTGGACTCCACTAAAGATTTTTTGAATCACGGCGACTATTATCTTGATTCCAATTTAGAGGGATCCCACCCGGGATGAGGAAAGGATAGAGGGATCTCTCGGAAACGAAAGTGCCCCCGAACTTGTGACTTAGTCGATGTATCAAAAAACTTCTTTCTTCTACTTTTGACTTGTTATGAGGTGACTTTGTGTGCAAAATTTCATCTTCATATGGACACTAATTTTGGAGATTCAGGGGAAAATAATTCCGATTTTTTAAAGTTCCACAGAAATATCACCGTGAATAAATCTATCAACCCTTAGTTGGTTAGGTTTTTGAAGGGATTCGCATCCCTATTTCAAATTTATTACCGTAATGAATTTAAAATAGGGAATAACGTCTAAATTCTTTGTATACGAGGATACCGGTGCAACGACTTCAGATATTTTGGTATCATTCCTTTCTGATAAACTCGAATTAAAGGCAGGACTCCACTTTCGTGCAAAATGGGCGTCAGTTTTTTTCCTAGCCTTTTTTGCCTGAAGAAAAGATTACGTCATAAAAAAGTTTAGCGCAAACAAAAAAAAAGTTGAAGGAAGTTCTCCTTTTTTCATTCGTTACGTCAATTTCTACCAATGGAATTGCTTCATTTTTCAACCGACCAATGACCTTACAAAAACGTCAAAAGGTTTTCACTCATGTCGCGTGAAAGTGGAGACCGGCCTTAAGTCTCCTACTCTTTAAAGGTTGCTGATAAGTGTATTTTACTGTGACTTTGAGACGGAAATGAACCTGGTTAATACGCGAAATTCGTTTGAGACAGAATAGCTCTTGAATATTTCCAATTTCTTTATTATTTCATACAGGGCTCATACAAGTGTATCTGCAAAGAAGGCTTTCATAACGTGAATGGTACTTGTCGTTTCATTGGATACTGCCAGAATTATAATTGTGGTCCTCTCTCTGTTTGCGTAAACGACCGACAACAAAAGAAAGCTGTCTGCAAGGTAGGTCTTTTCATCAAACGCACGCCAGTATTAAGCTCTCCTACCTTATTTTCTCTTGTTACGCTAGCGACGAAAACTTAACGCTAATAAGGGCTGACGTAAAAAGTGACTAAGGTATTCAGGCACTCAATATCTTAATTGGTTTGACTAACAATTTTTTTCTCGATTTTACAGTCAAATACACTTCTTTTGATATATAAACGATCATACCTAAGGCTCACAGTTTTTATGCCCGATTTTGTCATCCTGGCATATCCCATAAGTTACACGAGAAAGACTTTAGGAATAATGTAAAGATTTCTTTTAGGGATATATTCGATGTAAGTTATTTACATCTCAATGGAAATGTAAAATATTTTTCACTATCAATATACTTTGTTTTTCAGTGTCGCCCTGGTTACGCTGGCAACGGCATTGTATGCGGAACAGATTACGATTCGGATGGATGGCCAGACAATGATTTACCGTGCAACGAAGAGCGCTGTACTGCGGTAAGTAATTATGATTGAGAAATTTCTTAAAATATCTCCACTAAAACTGATACAAGGAGCAAAGAACACCGGAAAAGAGTGCCTGTTGGGTTTGAAATCTTTGATGAAATTGCAAGAAAATGCAAAATATTGCTTAACAAAGCCCTGTTTCACACAGAAACCCTTAAATATTGACAAGTCTTTTGATTCCCCTTGTGGTAGTCTTTACCATGAAACTAGAGAGAAACGCGCTGTGTTTTTGAGTACGTCATAATACCACGATCAACAAACTCAGTACCTTAACCCCTATAGCATGGGCAGTTTTATACCATGTCGAACTTATCAGAGGAACATTGTAATTTCACTGCCTTTTAACGAGCGTTGCACTCCTTCGCATGTTTCCGACGTACTTGCTCTATTGTATTAAACCCTCTCTCATGATTCTGACAAAAGTACCAACTTCTATCAGCTTAAATCAAAAAGTTACCGTGAAAAGCACAGCTCAAAATCATATATTTACGCTGTGCCGACGAATCGAGATTCTATTCATCGCGCAATCAGCGAAGACAAAAGTAACCATGACGACCATCCAAGATCTTGGATGAGCGTCATAGTCGATATTTTTATTCCCGTCGTTGAAAACACAACTTACAAAAAGTCATCAATGCTTTGTAAAAAGAGTCAGTGATAGAGAATCATAACATAAAGTCTGTCTATTATTTCGATTCAATTAAAGTGATATTTCAATAATTAAAAGTTTAGTAATTACTGTTATACATTTGGGGATCATGTAAAAGATTTCTTTCGAAATAAACTCGTTTCAACTACACTTGGAGGTTTCTGGGGAATTCGTAAATAGTAAACTGCATACTGATACAGTCTGCTAGACATTAATATGGTAATATTTGCTCTTCATCTTTGATTTTTTCTACAATGATTAGATTGACACATGCGCGATAAAATTTCTATTATTTGTCTTCAGAGGTTACTATTTTCTTTGAAAACTTAACCTCTGATACTCAGGGTATCAAAAAGTGGCTCCAGATAGAAAATTGGAATGACAATGATTTTTACATTTTCTTTCTTTTTCAGGACAATTGTAAATATTTTCCAAACAGTGATCAAAGTGACGTGGATGGTGATGGAAAAGGTGACGGTTGCGATGATGATGCCGATGCTGATGGTATCTACAATAAAAATGTAAGAAGCATTTCTATTGGTTGTTGATGATGTAATGTACATTTCTATTTGGTTGTTGATGATGTAAGAAGCATTTCTATTGGTTGTTGATGATATAAGAAGCATTTCTATTGGTTGCTGATGATGTATTGTACATTTCTATTACGTGTTGATGATGTAAGAAGCATTTCTATTGGTTGTTGATGATGTAATGTGCATTTCTATTGGTTGTTGATGATGATGTGATGTATATTTTTTCGTTGTTGTTAATGTATGGTTATTTGACGATTTCAGCCCATAGGGCCAAATTTCATTCCCAACGATATAGGGGGGGGGTTTCAGGGGGTACCCGATTCCGTAATTCCGCCAATTTTTTCTCCAATTTCCGTCACACCGTCTTAAATTGAACCAAAATTCCGTCACCGAAAATTCCTTTGAAATTCAATATTTTTGTCGAAAATTCCACAAATTTTGAAAATCTTTTACCAATTCCGAAATTCCGCAAATTTTTTTGCTAAATTCCGTTTTTCCGCACTAAAATTGTCTAATTTTCCATCTCCGTCAGAGAACTCAATTTCCGTAATTCCGTCTAAATTTTTGCCAAATTCCGCCACTCCGTCCGAAAAAAGGGCCGATTCCGCTCCTCCGCCAACCATGAAACCCCCCCCGATATAGTTGTTTCTAGTATAACTCAAAGCGGTGATAGTCAATTTGCATGGGGCTCAAATAAACAATATCTTTCTATCGTGAGTTAAGCAAACTACAAATCAACAACCTGCTCTCGAATATTGGATTTTTTAAATAAAAATGAATTACTTATTCTAGGATAACTGTGTATTGACACCGAACCCGAAGCAAGAAGATCGAGATTTGGATCGAGTAGGAGATAAATGTGATAATTGTATATCTATGAGGAACTTCCATCAGTTAGATACCGATGGAGACGGTTTAGGTAAGGTGCTGTAATGGGGTTTGACACCGGGGGCAAAACCTTTGCTGATCGATATTACGGGGTATGCTGCTAATGTTAAAAAAGACCCCCATCTGGACTCACCTTTTGGGACTAAAATAGTGGAACATTCTTTGAGGGCTAATTTTTCATTTCGTTTATTTGCGACCCTCCTTTGGACTGGTGAAGTTAAGTGGGTCTGTAACGCCTCTTCAAGGTGCTAATTGTCCGATTATACGATCACGAACTCAAATCTAGCTCAGTTGGCTACCCAGCTGGCATACAACGTTGTTTCAATGTTCATCTAACGTTATATGAACGTTGTGAACGTTAGATAAACGTCGAAAAAAACGTTGTGTGCCAGCTGGGATACTCTTCAATTCGATTTTCAAGGAATTGGATTTTCACCGAATAAGGGAGCGTATCGAATAGTAGAGTGTCGTTTATGAGAGTTTCTGTTGACGGTGATTCTCAATATTATCGAATAACGGAGCGTATCGAATAGTAGAGTGTCGTTTATGAGAGTTTCTGTTGACGGTGATTCTCAATATCATCGAATAACGGAGCGTATCGAATAGTAGAACGTCGAATTAGAGAGCGTCAACGGTATCAAATTTAACAATTTTCTACGAAGGTGACGTTTGTGATCCCGACAGAGACAACGACAAATTGCGCAATGAAAAAGATAATTGTGATTTGATTAAAAATCCCAATCAAAAGGATACTGACGGCGACGGAATCGGTGATGCGTGCGATAATTGTCGTGACGTTAAAAACTATGACCAGGTGAGTAAAATTTACTGACCCAGTCAACTACGATGATATAAGACGAAAATAAGAACCTATGCTAGAATTATTCAACTCGTAGGGAAATACATAAAATTTGCTGACCAAGTCAACTACGATGTAAAGCCCTGCGAAATATTTATTCATATAGTAGAGAAATGCATAAACTATATTCGTCAAAAACCCTGACCAGATGAGTAAAATCTACTGACCCAGTCAACTCCGATGATATAGATTGAAAATAAGGATCTGCAAAAGAACTATTCATCGTCAATGTTTAAAAAGATATTTTGCATTGCGTTTTTTTTCAGCGTGATTTGAATTTGAATGGAATTGGAGATGCTTGTGACGACTTCGATGATGAGTAAGTTGCTAAATCATGGGGATAAGTGTTGTTCATACGAAAAAGTTTCTCAAAATTTGACCTTTGTAACCCTTATAAATTTCCATTTTTTAAGGTCTTTTCATTTTAAGTGTGTACTCCTTTTTGCTTCCTTGTGGAAACCGTGTCAGCTACTTTAAGTGTAGGGAGTACGAGGGTCACAGTTTCACAGTCACCCTCAACCTCGTCCCCGTGTATCCCAGGCTTCATTTACGTTACTGATGGACGCTAGGAAATATTATCTAGCGCTATCAGCATAAGCATTAAAAAGCCGATAATATGTGGGGAGCGAGGTTGTGTAACCCTTACAAGTTCAACAGTTTTAGCACACTATATCAAAAGTCAACTAGTCAGTGGCCTTGAACTTTTTTTATTCACTCTTCATAGAGATTTAGATTCAGTACCAGATGATTATGATAATTGTCGACAGATTGCCAACACCGATCAAGCTGATACCGATTCTGACGGCATCGGTAAGATATCGAAAAATGACTATTAAATGATGCGCTCCACCTTAACAGACCCGAATGTTTTAGGATATGATTTTAAGTCACGTTCTGAAAGCACCTGTGTGATTCCACTAGAAAGGTGTTCCAGAATTCCATCTCAGCTGAAAAATGTATGTGATGTTTCTGGTAAAGTTTTCATCCGAAATGGAAAGTTATAGCTGTCCCTAACAACCTCAGCATGTTTATTTTGCAAAAATATTCTCCCTACTGACAAATCAGGGATAGCGCACTACATTCAATATATTTGTCGGATCACCAATGCTTATAGATACTAGAAAAACAAACTAGTTGTAATCTTAACTGACATTGGTGACAGATGGTGCATTTCTATCTATTCTGCGACCGTGGTACAGTGGTAGAGCATCCGGCTATGGTGTGCAAGGTTGTGGGTAATTGTGGGTTCAACCCCCAGCCGGGTCATACCATTCCCAAAATGGTACTTGATGGGTAGACAGCTATAGAAAGAGGAGCCTTCAGGTCACCTCCGACTGCGATCGCAGGCTTACTTATTTATCTATTATTCACCATAGCATTAAATAAATATATTTCAAATTTTTCTACCAGGCGACGCATGTGACGACGACACAGACAATGACGGTATACTCGACGAATTCGATAATTGCGTTTTCAAATTCAACCCTCTACAAGACGACCTCGATGGTGAGTTCCGATATTTCAAACCCATGCCAATCGATTCTCTTGATTCGGGTGGAGGCGAGTTTAAACGAGTTTAATAGGGATGTTTACAGCGTGTAATCTTTTCCCAGATTTGTAAAAAATATTAGGGTACTCCACTCCAAAAAAAACTGTCTCCTGTAAACTACGCTAATTCTAATAAGGTTAATTTGAACTAATTCAAACTCAGTTCTCGTCAAAAAGAAAACTACTCTTGATTCAAATGAATCCGCCTGTAATTTGAGCATACTGAGCATACTGAGATGGAAAAATGGTCTGAGATGAGTAGTTTGTGAAATGGATCTGTGGATCCTATTTATTGAAACATGAATGGAAAGTACACTCCTCCATTATGCTCATTTTCTAAATTACTCGTCTCAGACAAAGTAATCGTCTCAGTATAAATTATAAATAGAACTAATATTCGATTGTGAATAAACGGGCTGCAAAATTATATCAATGCAGTCAGAACATGTGATTACTCGAAAAAGCTCATGTGATTTTATTCCCATGTTACTTGCTTTACAACCTACAGCTGATAACTTTATTACTGTCAATAAATTCGAACCAATCAGAAATAAATGATGTCATGTAACAAGCATATAAAAATTTCGAGTAAAAGCGTGATTTGTCTTCAGACTTTAATTTTGCAACCTGTGTATTAGCAAGGTTTGCCATCTATTTAAGCGACTTTCCTTGTGGCTAAACCCTGTCTTTTTCTTGAATGAAGGTAACGAAATCGGCGATATTTGCGACGGCGATATTGATGACGACGGAATCGGTGACGAAGATGATGATTGTCCCAAACATCGCAATGTCACTATTATCGATTTCAAAACATTAATTTATGTGCCGCTTGATCCACACGGCGCCGCTCAACTGGATCCTGTATGGTCCATTTTGAACGATGTAAGTTTGAAGAAACATTCAAACTGCTTTCAAGAAACACTCCTAACCATGCATCTTTTTAGAGCTATTCCTAGTTGTCCCAACCGTTTCTACCCCCTATATTTATTGGCTAATTTTGGATTTTGAAAACTCATGTCACTATTACAGCTCCATATCTCTTAAGTGCGGGGAGACTTTCTAGCTAACGACTCTCAAATAACATTAAAGTACAGTAGACTCCTGCACTTATTCGAATAATTCGGTTATTCGAAGTGAGATCCCCTTGGATCCGCTTCCTTGACCCTGGTAAAAACACTCTCGGTTATTCGAACTTCAGTTATTTGAACTTTCTATTTCCCTTGGGGCACATTACAGGCTAAATCACCCTCAGTTATTCAAATTTCTCTTATTGTGAGATTATCGAGTGCGAACATTGATTCTCTGCAATTACAATACTTTTTTTCTTAAAAAAAAAAGGTTTCAATATTCATGGCTATATATCGCTTTTCAAGCAATTTCTTTGTATTTATCACGCTCAACTGAACCGCGATGCCTCAATTTCTTCAGAAAAACCCCTCCAATCATAGTTTTAGTTGACAATCTGGCGGGAAAACGAATTTTTCAGTTATTCCAACTCCCGGTTATTTGAAGTAAATTGTTATTCCCTTGGAGCTTCGAATAACCGGGAGTCTACTGTATACTGTACCGCAGCAAATTTTTTTTCCGTACATGGACGGTCGGGAATATCTCATTTTTGTTGTTTGGTTTTGTTGTTTGGAATTGCTTAGGTCAGGGTTGCTAGTAACGGCTTGTCACCACTGTGCCAGGTGCATACTCTTGGGCCCCGCAGGGTTGCTAGTAACGGCTCGAATTTCAGTCGGGTTAAAAAAGGGGCAATTGTACCCATATTATAATAACATTACCCCCGTCTTTTTTGTCATTCTATAAGTATTTCCAAATTTTGTGTTCTGCTGTGCGAGTGTGGCTCAACGGATAGCGTGCTGGATTTCTGATCAGAAACTCTTTCATTTGGTGGGTTCAAAGCCGGTCGGGTCGATAGTTCAAGGTTTAAGATAAGTTTAAGATACTCCCGCCCGTCGATGATACTCCCGACCATCAAGATGAGATACTCCCGACCGTCGATGATACTCCCGTCCATGTACGGCAAGAAAATTTGCTGTGCCGCAACGTGCTGCGATGTATAATGTTTTAAGTCACTCGTAAATTAAACTGTGTTTCTGGTAGGTCTGAAAGAGTCAAATTAATATTTAGATTAAACATCATCCCATTAACCTCAATTATCTTTTCCAGGGTCATGACGTCCATCAAGCATTGAATTCAGATCCTGGGATCGCCGTCGGTACGTATCTTCATGATTTGTAATCCATAAAAATGGAACATCTTTGGTATAAAAATGGAGATTAAAAAACGTTAAGTAGTCAAACAGTATTCAAAAGTCAACACTCACGTTTATCGTAACTTATTAAGGGCAGAAACTTTCACGTTTTTCGCGATTTTGATCCTTTTTCGCAAAAGTTTCTGCCAGGTAGGAAAAAACCTGAAAAACGCGAAAGTTTTTTTTCGCGAAAAATAAACTTTCCTACTCAGTTTTGTACTGTTTGCTAAATTTGTGCGTGTTTTATGAGTTTTTGTTACCAAAAAAGGTAAATTTTATATGAATTCGCGAAATTTCTATCTGTGAAATTTCGGCTAAAACCATAATTCGCGAAACTTAAATTCTCTAAATTTCGCGACTTTTTGACTTCGCGAACCTTTCTACCCTTAAAGTATGCAGTCTGTCATAGTACTTTCGTAATAGATCGATGCAGTAAGGCACATCCATTTGCAAAAATCAAATAGTGGTGCAAGCAACACTAGAGTTTGAGATTGAGTACTTATCATCTTGTAAACTGATTTTAGCACCGAATCAATTAGGATCGATGGATTTTACGGGTACATTTTACGTCAATACAAAGCGTGATGATGATTACATAGGTTTCATCTTCGGATATCAAAGTTCATCAAAATTTTATGCAGTTATGTGGAAACAGAAGAACCAGACTTATTGGGACACAACTCCATTCCCTGCTACTGCTACTGCCGGTGTATCGATCAAGGTATAACTTTGTCAGTTAATAAATCATGTTCACGGGCGGGAATCGAAGGGCGGTTGGTGTTTGCTAAAAAAAGGAGAAGGAGAGCATGAACATATAAACGACTGGACATCCATCTCCTTTGTCTTTTTGTAGAAAAGGCTGCTAGCTTCGTTGCCGCCTCGTTAAAAACATAAAATGAAACAATAGATTTTGATGATATACCACTTGGGAATACCTTGCTAACAACGTCAAAACTTCGGCAAAAGTCTCTGTTGTTCTACTCTTCTCAAGTCGTTTACCTACATCATAACAAAGATAAGAGGCAAAATCATCGTCAGCTTGTCAAAACTCCGACTAATATTTCTAGATTTTGACTTAAAAGTGTCTAATAATTTTAGAGAGTGTCATATTCAAATTTCGATATTCTTCTGAAACAGGCTCTCAACTTTGGCAAGCTATTTTTTCAAGTCATAAAAAAATTTATTGGAGTGACAAAAGGGATTCAAAAGTATACGCGCAGTTGAAATTCTGCATTTTAGTTGAAAATGTTGATAAAATATATTGCAAAATTGTGAAAAAATTCAAAAATAATTTTTTTGTGCATTAGGAGTAATATTCAAGCTCTATCAATCCTTTTACCTAAATAATTCAAAGAAATAAAATTATGACGGAATATTGTCGGATTTTTCAAAGCAATTTTGAAATACAGGCGGCAACGAAGCTCGCTTCAAAGAGACAATAAAAGTTAGACGTCCAGTCGTTTATATGTTCATGAGGAGAGTGATGAAAAGTTGGTGAAAGGGTGCTGATTAGCAGAGGAGACCTTCAGCCTTTTTCACGAAAAATTTTCTTCCTTTGCTTACTCAACTTTTCTCGAACAACATTAGTAGTAAAAAATGTCGTCAGCCAGCGATTTTTCGTCACTAATTGTCGAAGAAATTTTCAGGAGTTGCCCAGTAATCAAAACCTCTCGATTAATTTTATGAGGTCCACGGATGGCTCGGCTGTGAACAAAATGAAACGTTTGAAAAAGTGTTTGATTCTAACTTGAAACCTCCAAATTGTACCTAGCGACTAAAATCACAAGGTCATTGTTATTGTCAATAAGTTTCTGGTGCAGATACAATTTCTTTAATCGTCAGTCAGGTGAGTTAAGGAAAGTCTAAAACCTATTTTGCGATTTTTCCACCGCTTCCCATTGTTCCTTAACTCTCGTATATAGCTCAAAAGAAGCGTATTAATGAGAGGATTTCGGAAAGTGCTGGGCCAAAAATTTAAATTAAACCAATCTCAAGATATCGACCAAAAACTGATTTTGACGTTATGAAATACATCGAAAAAACACGTCATAAGTAAGATTCAAATGACGTCATTATTAAAAACAGCGATAACTTCAAGTCTATTAATGCAATCAACACCAAATTTTGACTGGAGACGTAGATTAACGATTCTAAAATATTTGTTGAGAAATTTTCAAAATCTTTAGATGACGTCATTTACTGTCGGTAAAAAGTAAAATACGTCAAATAAGGATGACGTCATCAAAAAATTTCAAATTTCTTTCATGCATTATTTAAAAATCAACAATCAACGTCTCCAGTCGAAATTTGGTGTTAATTGTAGTGATAGAATCGAAGTTATCGCTGTTTTAAAAAACGACGTCATTTGACTTGTCTTTTTGACGTGTTTTTTCGACGTATTTCCTAACGTCAAAATCAGTTTTTTGCTGATATCTTGTTATTGGCTTAATTTAAATTTCCGGCCTAGGACTTTTCGAAATCCTCTCATTAATACGCTTCTTTTGAGCTATATACGAGAGTTAAGGAACAATTGGAAGCGGTGGAAAAATTGGGAAATAGGTTTTGGACTTTCCTTAACTCACCTGAGGGTTGTTCCTTTGTACAACAAAAAAAATTAATAAATTTCTTCATATATTGGACACTGAAAATAATCTTTAGGCCGTCTATGTTTAAATGTGTTGTTTTGGCGCAGTGATTAAGTGTTTTTACTGTAAGAACACCACCACTGTAACCAAATCTCTTCATAAATTTTTTAAGGTTGTTAACTCAAAGAGTGGACCAGGAAAACGATTACGTAATGCATTATGGCATACGGGAAACACGACAGATGAAGTGAGTTTGTTATGGCACGATAAACGATTCCGTGGTTGGAGACCAAAAGTCTCCTATCGATGGAAACTGGAGCATAGACCTGATATCGGTCTTATAAGGTAAGCTTTTGCGGATCTGCTTTTGCCTTAAAGTACATTATTGATTTCAAGGCTTTTTTTGTTCTGATTATACCGAGACTCCTCATAAAAATCAAGTGTTCCATGAGAAAATAAGAAAAAAACTAGAATCAGCCCAGAAAACTCACTAGTTTCAAAAAAGCAAGTTCTGAAAATGAAGCCCATATTGTCGGTGGGAATGTTTGCTGATCATCCAGCTTGGTCGCAAAAAGTGCTGCAGTGCGAACAAAGTATAAAAGACTTGTTTGTTGTGTTGTGAACGGTGTTTCATCACTTAACCTTGCTATCAATTTTCAAACTCTCGAATTTTTAGGTTACAAGTAAATCGTGGTCAATTTGCCATGTTTGATACCGGCTGTATCTATGACAACACTCTGAGGGGAGGGAAAGTTGGCATGTTCGTTTTCTCTCAAGAAGCTGTTGTCTGGTCAGATACAAGGATCAAATGTAATGGTAAGTTCACCAATAATATGGAAAAATATTTGAAGCATTTTTAGCAAAATCACTTAAAAAGTCGCGTTTATTTATTTGTACTAATCCTCAACAAATCAAGTGATATTTTGCCAAAAAATACAACATGATAAATATTGCGATCTTCGAATTTCTAATTTTACGTTTTCATTTGAATTTCGAAATTTACTGATGAAAATCATTATTATAGTGGTCAATCAACTACTGAGGAAAACTATAATTATTAATCTTGGATAAACTTGGGAAATTCAAATTTAGGTTTTAATTAACCCGTAGCTATCATATGACAACCATGTTAGCGAAATTAAACAAACTCATTTGACAGTGATTCCCACATATGAATTAAAAAAACTGGGCTTTAATGGACTTTCAATTTGCAAGGATCATTTTTGGAAAATGTTGTCTAGCTTTTTGCAGGAACATACTCGATTGAGATGCCTTGGAGTTTTTACAAGATACTTTACTAATTGGTCATTTAAAGTGATAGAGATGACGCGTTCTTTAGAAAAAGTAATAAGATTCTTTTATTACATCTTAACGACCAACCAAATCAAATAAGAGCTTGTAAAGACTCCAGCTTGTCCCACTCGATTTAATGCTCAGTGTAAATCATTACGACTACAAACCCGGTAGAATCACAACCCCATTTTTCCCCAGAAGTCTTCCCGGTGGAAAAAACTTCCTAAATTTCTATCTTTCAAATGGGAATGTGTCCTATGTTTCTATCCCTATTTGAACTTGAATCAAATAAAGATTGCACTCCCTTAAGACGGTCTCCGCTTGCGTTTTTTGAACCGGAATTTCGATTTTCCATCCCCTTTGAGATTTCGATAGAAATTTTCATCCCCACCGAGGGAAAAGGTTCTATCGGGGTACCAAGAAAAAGGTGTATCATATTTTTTTGTTCAGTTGAATGCATGATGGCACCTTTTTAATTCTCTTTTAGATGATGTTCCAAAAGTCTGTTATAGCCGTGGAGCTTAACCGCAAAAATTTCGAATGGATTATCTTATCTTATACAAGCAACAAGGACAATATTTATGAAATTGTAGAGCGAAAAAGGAAATTCATAGTGGAGAGCTATATTTAAGAGAAGTTATTAATACAACCAAAACACTGTAAAACTAAATGACAGTATGACCCTATACGAATCACAAAAAGAAGAACTCTTTATGGATGAAACAAATTGAAGCTAGCTAAGCGGCAGCGAAAACGATTTGTTATAAAACAGTCAATATAGCAAAACAAAATATGTTTTCATCGACCAATAGACATTGACCGGGATTTAAAAGAGTAGTAGAATGGAAAGTATTTGCAAATTTCATGGAAAGCAAAATTAACCTGGAAGAGAAGAAAGCCTGGTCATCATGTAAATCAATAGTTGAATATCACGTAAAATATATAAATTTTACACTTTTTCACCTCTAAATTGTGAGTTAGTTCCGTAAGCGAGACGTGACATGCAAGAATGTAGACATATTGCGTCTTGGTCTCTGCCTATTTTATTGAAGGACCAGAAAGTGATGGAATGGCCTTATGAACGTTAACCCCAATTGACGGTAAAAATTCTATTGCTCTCAGTTTTGGCTTACTGATAAGGTCTAAAGATGTATTTTAAAACTACATATGCTAAAATATTTAAATTTCCATTTTAAGACATTTTAACTATTTTTTATTAATATACTTCATTATTATCTATGATTATCATTATTACTCTTGTATCATACATGGTGTTTTTTGTTTATTTTTTTAATATAAAGTTAATACTTTTATAGATTTAAAAACTTTTATCTTCGCTTAATTTCCCTTGGTTGAATATGGATGGATAGGCCCCGAATAAACGTCTCCCCCGCTTATTAAATTTCGAAAAAATATCGGACCCCCGGGATCGGACCGCCCCGTTTCTAGGACCTCTCCCCGTTGTCTTTTTTATTCTTTTTTCACTTATCACTTTATTTGCTCTAAATAGCCTGTTTTTAGCTGATAATAAACCAGCCGAGGCTGGAAGGTCAGCCAATAGAGCTTAGCTAGATAGCTTTAATAAGTGGGTTAACAGATGTAAGAGATGTACTGAAACAGAGTAGACTAAAAATGTTGAATACACGCTTTTTCTTTTATAAGAATAACTTCTATAAGAATATCAGGGTGAGATTTCGGGTTTAAAATAATAGGCCTATTGTTTAGAACAATAGAAAAATAAGAATAATGCTTACCCTCAACCAAAGTACACTGTTCTTATAAAAAAAAAAGCGTGTAATGTACAAAATGTGAAACATTTGATAACAAGCCTGAGAGCTCCTTCACACCTCCCCCCCCCCACGAGAAACTCAAAGTATACTTCTCTTTAGCATTGTAGCACTGTTTTTATGACATCAAACAATTAAGCTATAGTTCATTACTATAAAATAAAAGAGAAACATTCAAGGAGTGATCTTTCTAAATCGACTTCGGGTCGGTTTCAGCCATCTCAACGAGCATAAATTTAGACATGGCTTCCGCGACACTTTAGACCCTTTCTGTGGTTGCCGAACTAACTCTGTTGAAAACACTCAGCACTTTCTTCTGCACTGCTCTATATATTCCCATGCAAGACAATCTTTGTTCGACAAACTTCAGACCCTAGGCATTATTTTTCATCCGCCGCTTAACCCTCCTTTTTTCTGTCGGCTTTTATTATATGGGGATGAAAGTTTGACTTCAAATCTAAATAAATCTATTCTTTGTTCTGTTGTTGAATTTCTTAACGAAACTGGAAGGTTTTAGCGGTGCTTTTATTTTAGGCTTTTACCTAACAATTGTAGCTTCCTTCTCCAAGATTTTTTCTTTATTTACTTATTTATTTATTTTTACATAGTCTAGTACCTCTGGCGATATAACGTTAGTTCCTAGCGGGGGGAGGGACTATATTTTATGTTTAAGTAATGTTTTGTAATATGTTCGTAGTGTACACGTGTTTTTGTTTCAATAAAGAAAAAAAAAAAAAAAAAAAAAAAAAAAAAAAAAAAAAAAAAAAAAAAGAAACATAGTGTAATTAAACTTTTTGTTAATTTCATTCCAGTCAGTTATGATACATTTTTTCTGTTCGATGTAGACAATATCCATATCTGACCAAAGTGTTATACTAGAAATAAATAAGAAAATTGCCAAAACGTCAGAAACTGTACTTTTTGTTTTACTTGATAAAACTCCGGCTAGTTCGAAACACGGGTCACGGGTCACGGGTCCGGGTCACGGGGCACGGGTTACGGGCACGGGTCACGGGTCACGGGGTGACGGGGCAGCTCAGATCAAAGTAATTCAAACAGAAAATGTTTTAAAAACACTAAAAATTATCGAAAAAATCCATTTTAAGGTATTTTATCCACGTAATGACTATTTAAAACGCTAAAACCTAACCACGTGCTTTCCACGTGCTTTCGAAGTTTGCGTCGTGTATAATGCAGACCAGAAAACACCGCAACATATTACATACATATAATAAGCTTATATTATCAATAATACACTTTTAGTGTTATATGCATGTTATATGTTATACGTAAGTAATATACATATTACAATTCCCATCGCCTGAAAAGCGAGCTTTCTCAAGAAAATGATAGTACGGCTATTGTTAAATCATATCTCATTATATCCCCTCCATCACCTTGAGTATGGATATAATTTTAATGGATAATAACGTAGAAATGATGGTATTTTATAAATGTGTCAATATTTCCCACCTACCATTATGAACTTTTAATAAAAATGACGTAATTATACTCATATCTCTAAAACCACTATCTTGCAGCATTTAATCGTTTTAAAACATGTCAATCTATATCCAGTCACATGATTAGCATCCTATTGAGTATGAAAAAACATTTTGCTGTAGATTGTTTCAGAGGCCTTATATTTCATGATTTTGACAATATTTTTGTCATTCAATATCATTTTGTCAAAATTTGTGGGTGACATATTATTTAAAAATTTTCATGATAATACTATTAGTATATGATTGTTTCAGACATACTATACTAGTAGTATTAGTACTATTATATGTGTTATGTAGTACGTGTTATGAATTATACGTTATGATATCGTTATATTTTTTCCGGTCTGTAAATTGTATGCCCCGTACCCCGTGCCCCGTGCCTCGTACCCCGTGCCCCGTAACCCGTGACCCGTGACCCGTGTTTCGAACTAGCCGATAAAACTCCAATTTCACTTTAAACTAACAAGCTACAAACTTTAAGTCACAAAGCGCAAACTCCAGAAAAACACAATTTGCATCAAAAACTTTACAAAACGTAGTTCATATTTATAACATTTCAACAGGAACTGTATTTTGGTAGACTTGGTCAAATTACAGAAACCATTTATCAGTTGTCTGCAAGGGCAATGAGGTACGTAAAAACTGACTGCTATTCAGTCAAAGCCAAAATTTAGCAAGGTCAGAAAAACATAATTTGCATCCAGTCTGCGTAAATAAATTTTGTAGTTTAGTCGCAAATGATAATCGAAAGCAAAACTTAAAATTCATAACTATGTGGGGAAGCTCATTTTTCCCCCGTTTTGCTTTAAACTCCCTTTTGATTGGTCTATGAATTTGGGCGATCGCCTTACCGCCTTAGCGGAATAAACACATGACCATAATAAATAAATTCAACAAGGCAGCGAAGTAGCAATTAATTTCAACTGGGAGTCCTCTCTTCTGTGCCAAGCACTGGCAGTGTTTTTAAACTTTAAAACAATGTTAAATGAAGACCAGATGGATCTGTTGTTGTGTAACTTGGCGATATAATTCATTAAATTCTAGAAACCATTTTTCATAACTTTCTGCAGTCCGCTTTCTGCAAGTCTGATAAGAGATATGTATAAACTGTTATCGCCATTCATTCCATTCCATTATTCGGTCAAAACGTGCGCCAAAGTTAGGAAAGGTTAGAAAAACACAATCTGCGTCCGGAACTGCATGAAAAATAGTTTGATCAATTTCAACAAGAACTGTATATATTAATATTACTATAATTGATCAAATTCCAAAGACCATTTGTCATAATTTTGCAAGTCCAATAATAGGAGATGTGATGTCATCATTTGGTTCCCGTCATCTGACCGACCCTGATTTACGGTCAGCAGGTAGAGTTGGAGAGTCGGAAAGCTTTTCTGCTGCTTTGCTGGATTTCCACTGTCGACCTCTGCAGGCTCTGTGTTTACAAGTTTTCAAATCGAAGTAGCGAGCCACATGCTAATGGAGAGTAAACCGAAAACCAGTTTATCCACGGTTTCTCAATTTCTTAATTCGGATCAGTCCACACGACGGATTCCCTTTCAACAAGATGTAGCTGCTTCTTAAAAGAAAAATATTTTCAACCGAATGACCGAACGACCCCCACTTTTTAAAGTAGAAATGACGGGAACCAAACAATTTTTTGCGATTCGCCTTTTAGTCCAAAAAAGCACAATTGCATCCAGTCTTTATCAAATTTAGACAGTAGCTGTACTTTTGTAAACTTTATCAAATTCCAATAACATTATAACACCATCAATCCCACCTAGAGGCAAACTAATAAAAAGCAGCAATAAAAAGTATCAGAAAATTAAACATAAACAAAAACTTGAGCAAACGGCTTTAAAGCTTCAAAAGATATAGAAAAAGAGTCCCCTTGATGAAAATCATGTGTTTGATTTGACGAGTTAAAAAATAAATGACAGAAATTGAAGCTTGCAACAGATTTATACTGGAAATACTTTGGTACAACACTGACTTTTATCACATCTGACTATCGCTTGAGCCGCCATCTTGAAACACCACATTGTGATCTGTTAAAACAACGTACGCTAAAAGTACCCAAAAAGTTAACCCGATCGGAAGAAAGTTGAGAAATCAAAGTGAGCACATTATGATCTGTAAAAACAACGTACGCTAAAAGTACCCAAAAAGTTAACCCGATCGGAAGAAAGCTTAGAAATCAAAGTGACATCGGAAAATCGGATTTTTTTTTTGCCGTCTTATGATGATGATGGAACTGGAAGAAAATTTTACCTATTTGAATGCTCAGCTTAGGCTGACCAATTACCTTAGTCCGGGTTTTTTGGAAATAAAATTTCGGATCTTCCCTTTTATTTGGACATACTAATCAGGACTTTAGAGTATTTTGAGAAAAAAGGTATTTTACAGACCCGTTGGGACCCCTTTTTTTCTTGACAATGGAGAAAAATATCTAGAAACAGATGATCTTAAAGAAGCAGCTCTTTCAAATCTTTGAAAACAAAAAACCTGTTCAACTACACAAATTTTTGGAAAATATATCATCATACCCGACAAGGAATCAGCAGAGGTTTTACATTTTGCAGTTTTGTGGGCTAAAGTGTTAATATAAACTTCTCGAGATATACGAACATCGTTACAGGCCTCGATTTCAAATGGAACAGGAAGCAAAAAAAAACATGAAGGCCCAGCAACATAGCAATAATACACCCTTCGCAGACCCGCGGACCCCACCCTCACTGGGAAATTTGGAAAAAATTTCGTCCCCGGTGGGAAAATACCCTGAAATTTCAGCCTCACTAGGAAATTGACTTTGATTTCATCCCCACTCGAAATTCAATGTTTAAGAATTGCACTCCTAAACCACAACCCTACTGATTTTTCAACCTTTTGACTTTTATTCGCACAAAGGAAAAAAGTCCCACCGGGGGCTGTGAGACAGGGGTGTAATAGTCGAATGTTTGTTCGCAATGCGTACACTTTGTAAAGCGCCCATTCTTCCAAAATGGAATTTAATTGACAAAGCGCTGCTTCTTCAAAAACGGAAAAACAGCACGACGGACAGCGACATGCTAATTAAAAGCCCGATGCTTGGCCAAGAATTTCTTCAAACGAAATTTACACATGTTATACATTTTCCCAAAAGACCGTATTAAACTTTGAGACAAAATCTCAATCGCTTGCAAGAATTAATTATGTCTGACAACAAAAGTTTTGGAAAATAGAAACGTAGTAAATGTATAGTATTAAAGAATTAAAATAATTTTATCCTGTGATAAACAAACATTTCAAACAATCACAAACAATGAATATAATTTCAAACAAATTGTCGAATGTTTATACGTTCGAAAAATTAGCAAACTCGTAAAACTGAATGCTTAACAAACAACACATTCGTAAAAATAGTTAATTTTATTCGTGAAATTATTGAAATTTCTCGTAAAAGCGTAAACAAATTTTTTAGTTTGTTATTGGAAAGAAAAATAAACGAAGAAAGAAATGGAAAATTGTTGGTAAATACAGTATTTAAAGTTTGTTGATTGGTTGGAATTGAAGGTAATTCTACCACTTGTAAGGGTGGGAGAGGGGTTGGTAGTAAGGTCTAGGTAATCTAAAAGCTTAGCTCCAGTTTAGACAGCCCATTTTGCGCCTTACCTATTTCAATCGTGAACTAATAAAGTGGGCAGAAAGTTGGCTGTCTAAAGTCAATACATGAAATGACCTCTTGCTAGCAGGGCAGAAAGCCGGCGGTCTACACTAGAGCTTGAATGCAAGTGTTGTACAGAGTATCTTTCATTAAAGTTTACGAAAACCTTATTCAAGTCTTGAAATCCTTGAGAATCAAGGTATTTACAGGTTCGAACTTTTGTTTTCTTTTTCAATCTTGTCGCGATTTCATTTGGGAAATATATCAAAGGAGATACCAGAAATCATTTGATTTCAATGAGTGGAGATATGTCGTGCTCGTCTTACTTAGAATCAAATTCACAAAAAGGGGATTCTGAAAATTAGGAGAGCTACATTCGTATTGGAGATGAAGTGACGTGAAATTTCAGGGTATTTTCTGTTATCACATATGTTAGCGACTCCATAAAAATTATATTCTCAATATCGGCACTGAGAATTTCATTAAAAATTATTAGAAGCATTAATAATATCATATGACAGATATTGCTAGACCGTGATATTTATCACACGTTATATCTAGAGATTCTTTTATAATATACAATGAAATACCTTTCCCAATCAATGTCTCCTTGCAAAAGGATTGTACACGTCCTTTTTTATAAAAACCTCCAAAATTTCTAAAGCCTTCGGATGTTCTTAACTTTCTTAGTTTTAAGCCTAAAAATATTCTTAACATATGTTCTTATTTTCAACATTTTTCGAGCATTTTTGTCCATTTCTTTAAGAAATCGGGTATTTTAGAGTCCCTAAAGCTTTATAATGTTCTTAACTTGTTCTTAGCATTTTGGCCATTGAAGCCTTATGTTCTCATATAGTTTGTTCTTATAAAAAAGTGTATGTGGATAAGAAGTGCCTTTGGATAGTCTGTAATATCAGATAAAGACAAACGAAACACGTAAAGCATTAGATAATTCACACACAGCTGTTGCATATTACATACTTCTAAATCCTCTAAATCTCACGATTTAAAAATGTGAAAAATTTGTTGTCTGTTATCAAATTTGAATCGCAATAGAAAAAAAATATAAGTGACAAAATACCAACTGAACTTTGTTTTGTTTTTATAAGGAATAGGAAAAGTAAGGCTTTCTTCAGTACCCAGTCAAATCAGTCCTGATGGTTAATGAAGCCTCTGTGCAGTAGAAATATATTAAAAAGCGTCACCCCAGAGAAAGAAGATTAAAAATTTCGGAGTCCGAGTGATACAAAGCCACAAATTTTTGTCGACCCGGTGTTGTTTCTGGATTGGCGTATCCCTGGTCAAACTCCGATAACATACAACATGGGTTGGGTTTCATAAATAAACCTAACCAGCCACGTATTAAATGTTGAAAATATGTTTTGTTTCTATTTGGGAAGCTGGCCACTGTAGTAATATTCCTTTGATTCTCGAGGTCACTGCGAAGCAATAGTGAATAAAGGAAACTCTTAGACGGAGACTAATGCAAAGACTAGAAATTCGAATTTTAGTGGAAGAATTTGATCAGATAAAGTGTTCTTAGGGTTAAGGGAGTAAAAAGCTAGACAGAAAATGTGACAAAATTCGCACATTTGGTTTAATTGAAACAAACCAAAAATTAAAAAACGGAGAATTTTATAAAAGGTGTATTTTTAACTCGTTCTTGTGAAAAATGTTTGATGCCCAACATATTGGCTTTTGTAATCTATGAGGGGGCACCTAGGCAAATGAAGGGAAGGGGTATTTATCGGTCTTTTGAAATCTTGTTAAGGTTAAGGTTTGTAAGACAATCAATTTTCGATTTCAACAATCAATTTTTTGACTTTCAAATCTAGGGTATAAAAAATAGTACCTCCCAAACCTAGCACACTTAAATTCCCATAACTCGAACACGCATGGGAAAAGAAAAGCTATTCGAATCATAGTCCGTATAAAAAACCTTAACGTTCTAACTTGGGCTTGCATTAATAAATTTAGTTTGTTTTGCTCACTTTCTTAAACCAATCCCAAGAGGAGTAGATGGTAACGTGATCAAAAAGTGAGCAGTAGATTTTATGTTTTGATATTCTGTAAGCTTCCAGACAAGGGTATTTTATACGGATTATGTTCGAATCAAGAAGGAAATTTCCAGTTCAAAGGCTCAAATGTACGGATTCTATTTGGGAAAAGCTTACTAGGATTTGATGATATAGCAAATATTCGAAAGTTGCAAAAATTCTTAAATTATAACACATCTTGTTTTTCACATCCTATGTTAATTTTGACAATAACTGAGTAGAAACAAAAATTTCCAATGTTTTAGAATTCTTCCCCAATTGAAAAATAAAGGGAAAATCACCCAAAATGCCGACATTTTCACACTTTCGAAAGCCGGCTAACAGGACAATGAGAAAGTAGGATATTCTTACAAAGTATTATGAATTGAAGCGTACTAATTTCTTCCTACTTTTCACGTATAGGATTCTGGGAATATGAAAAAACAATTTTGTGCGCAAATTCTTTCATTATCAAGAAATTGCAACATGGAAGGCTTGGATTTTTATTGCATTTTGCGTATCATGAGCTGCTCCTTATTCTCAATAAAAGATTTGATAGAATAGAGCATTTCCCAGATAATATATGGCACTCGGGATGGGTACTTTGAAAGTATTCTTTCTTGGGCGTAAACAAGGGTCTTTTTTTATTAATTTATCACTTTAACTTTCGCTCTGACCATACTCAGCTATTGATTTTGCATTTATACCTCCCTGATTTAGCTAGAATGTTAAATTTTTCTGACATTATTCGAAAAATTTTGACACACGGAATGAAACAGTGCGATATAAATCGAAATAGAATTGTACTTAAAAATAAAGCTGTCTTTTAAGGAGTGGCTAGCCTGTCAAAGCTGACCAATATCAATATGCGAGTTTGATCGAGTGTTCGTGAATTCCGATGTGGCAAGAGATAAGAGAGATTTCATTTTGTTAAGTCCTATCTAATACGCGACAAATGATTACAATGTTTTTCGATTATTTATTTGATGTCAAATGATGATACCACGGTCTTTATCTCTTATAGGAAAACAGTCCGTGTAGAGTGCTTATAAATGATATTAGAGTTTTATATAATTTGACCCACCAATGCATCTAGTAGTACCGGGGAAGGGAGGGGATGATCTAAGAACTATTTTTGTGTATTATTGATCCCACATCACGGGTCCATGATGCAAAAAACGTTGTCTCGATATACAGGGCTAAAATCGGGACAATTTGAATTGCAAACATAGGCGGGTTTATGTAATCTGTGTTTTTTGCAGCACAGACGATTGTTTATTAAAGTTAGTAACTAATGACTGAGGATGAAGGTAAAATCAATTTTACACACCGTATTTTACTACCGTGAAAAGCACAGCTCAAAATCATATATTTACGCTGTGCCGACGAATCGAGATTCTATTCATCGCGCAATCAGCGAAGACAAAAGTAACCATGACGACCATCCAAGATCTTGGATGAGCGTCATAGTCGATATTTTTATTCCCGTCGTTGAAAACATAACTTACAAAAAGTCATCAATGCTTTTTAAAAAGAGTCAGTGATAGAGAATCATAACATAAAGTCTGTCTATTATTTCGATTCAATTAAAGTGACATTTCCATAATTAAAAGTTTAGTAATTACTGTTATACATTTGGGGATCATGTAAAAGATTTCTTTCGAAATAAACTCATTTCAACTACACTTGGAGGTTTCTGGGGAATTCGTAAATAGTAAACTGCATACTGATACAGTCTGCTAGACATTAATATGGTAATATTTGCTCTTCATCTTTGATTTTTTCTACAGTGGTTAGATTGACACATGCGCGATAAAATTTCTATTATTTGTCTTCATAGGTTACTATTTTCTTTGAAAACGTAACCTATGATACTCAGGGTAGTATTTTACAGGTTAAACTGCGGATTGTTCCAAACTGTTTTGGTTATTCACCGTCCACAAGGAGTACACACATAAATTCCATATAGTTTGTTCTTCAGTTTGGGAAAATGCATAGAATGACAGCGCTGCAAAATTCCGCAACTTTGGCGTTTTCGAATTCCACAATGCTGTCAAATATCGCAGCTTTTTAGCTGTAAAATTTGACAACGCTTGTCTTTGAACCAAGAACGGGGTTGCAGGGTGACGAACGGGGTCTCTCAAAATCATGTGCATTTTATCGACCAATCCAAAAGTAAACTTTTCACCGAAGGATTTCAATTTTCTACCTAGGAATTTTTCACAATCATCCTTGGCAGTAAGGCTACTTTATTCAAAAAAGCGTTAGTTTGTTCAAAAGGGCAAGATTCTGCCTGATTTTGCTTGTGATTTAGAGAAAAATACTCGGCTATTCATAATTTTCAATCACAGGCTTTAATTGGAAGCGTTGCGTGGAATAGCAGCGCACTTGTTACGCACCCGTGGAAGCGTTGCGAAAAACCGCAACGTTACGGAATTTTGCAGCGCTCTTATACACCTTTTCAACCGTAGCCGCCAATTGCCGTGCAGCCATTTTTTTGTTCGTTTTACCACCCTAAAACCATCCCAGTCTTTTCTCGTACCTATATACAATAGAAAAAAGACCTGGACGGTTTTAGGGTGGCAAAAGTGACAAAAGATTCCCGGGTGGCAATTGGCGGCTACGGTAGAAAAGGTATATTCTTTACAATTTGCCGAACTGCTTTCTCAGACCCATAACATGTGAGGGTCTATGAAAGAGGGTGTTAGGCTGGGAAATACATCTAGAGGATTAATCGGTATTATCAATGTATCGAGAATCAAATTAAAAACAAATCAATACAGTCATCAACAGTTTAATTTGTTATTGACTTTTTTGCTAATGAAAAATTTTATTGAGCTTTAACAAATTTAAGCTGGTTTAAGAGGTATTTATGACGTTAATTTGCAAGTACTGTCTACATTTAATACTTTAATACTGCATTTATAAGAACAGAGACTTTCATAGCCCCGAGTGAAAAGGACAGACAACAAAAAAAAAGGAGCCGGCCAGCCCCCTCTTTTTCAGAATATTTATCTTATTTCTCAGAAGATTATAATTCGCTTCGCAGCTAAGTTACCATCTTCCCGCTATTGGTCATGGTCCAGCTTGACCGAAACATTGTTTCGACGTTTCTCTAATTCCTCTAACACACATTTACATACTTCGAAAAACTACTATGAGTATCATGACACATTATTAGAAATGTGGATACAATCTTCATTCCAGAACTTTTTTCTAAGTATTTCTTGATAATTTTGTCATAAACTGCGTTGTTTGTAATTTTTGAAAGTCTGGGCGTAAAAAATGATATGCTTTTGAGATCACAGCACTTCAAAGAAAGCCAAAGCTGTGATCCTCCCAGTAGCCAGTATCATTTGACATCTTGGTTGGATGACTTTTGTGCGGAAAAAAATATGGGATAATCCCTGGTCTGCCTTTGCGGAAATTCAAGGGAAGGGTTTTGATCGAATTTTTGAAGAGAATACTTTTCTTCATCTTCAAAAGAGGAGGGGCTCCCTCCACAGATTTCTGTAAAGCCCGAAAGGCTAAATGTCGGGCTTTAAGCTCTTCCAAGCAAACAAAAAAGTGAATATCGCAAAAATATATTGCTACAATTGTTTTCAAAAACCTACGAAGCTAGGTAAGATTTCCTACCGAAATACGGCACAATTTTCAGCCAAAGCACGATATCTAGCCCATCGGGCTTTACAAATCTATGATTTCCACGGGTACTTCTTTTCTTATAAAACTTTTTGAACGGTGTACGAAAAATGACAAATAACAAATAAATGGTAATAAAATAGTTAACAAAAGCATAACAATGTGATTAAAGTCAAGGCTTAATTGATCCTTATCATAAGGTATTAGTACGCAATCAAATGTATCTGTTTTTTTGACGCTGAATTCTATTAATTTTGTGCCATTATGTACCCCCGGATTGAAAGGAATGATAAAATACGGGGGTAATCAATTTCAATAACAACAAACAAAGGTAATGAATTGAAACTTGATAACATATTATAGGATCCGCAAGACAAACCTATTCACACCAATATCTCTGGTTGTTTGGTATAACAATGGTTGGGGATTGAGGGGTATATCCAAACTCAAACCCGGCCTTTCGCTTTTTAATGATATTGGTATAGCTCACAAAAGTATCAACGTGCATCAATGAAATCAAAAAGTGGTGCAATTGGCTCAGTGGTACGAGATAGGGTCACATAGTTCTAAATTTGATGTACTAAATTTATCAATTTCTGAATTATTTTTGATTTGTATCATTTATTGTTATGATATTCTTAATCTATTTATGTGATTGACCCCTCGTTTGAGAAGACCATTCAAATATCAAATTCTTTGTTTAGAAAATAAAACGCAATTCAAAGTTGGATAAAAAATGGAACCAAAAATTATGAGCAACATCCCTAACCTAAAATCCGAATTCCCATCTATGAAATCCGATTTTTCAATGGCTTCAATTTTGCTGGAAGAAAAAGATAAGGAAAAAGCGAAACCAAAACCGATTATCCCGTGCAGATTGGAAAATATAAAGGACACGCCATGGTTGAGACTGAATAAGAAAATAGCCGCAGATTTATCTTCGAGAGTGAAACCAAGGATTGATAATATCGGGAAATCGGGAAATGGAGGGATCAGAGTGAGGCTAGATGAAATGGGATTGTGGAAAAGTTTTCATCAGTTGACCAATGAGATGATTGTCACCAAAAATGGAAGGTAAAAGAATTAGAATTATTTGAAGCCACATTTATCATATTCCTTTACACAGTTGAATTTTTTCATGTTCTTTTCAAATTTCACGGAAAAAACTAACAGTAAATTAATAAGCTCATTCTTACCTTCCCAACGATACCAAACTTTGAAGATTGAAAATTTAGTGCACACTTATCGTGAATAGAATTTAGATAAGGTAACTGCTCACAGATTTCTCGTGGAAGTGTGTCCAGTTTTGAAGTACAGTTGACGCTCTTCAATTTGACGTTCGATACGCTCCATTATTCGATAATATTGAAAGTCACTGTCAAAAAGCAACTCTCTTAAACGACACTCTACTATTCGATACGCTCCCTCTTGATGAAAATCCTTTGATCCTTGAAAATCGAATTAGAGGACGCCAACAGTCCGCCGTGTTGTTTACTAATTTACTTTAGTTTACCGAACGTTCAAATTTCAAAACATCTGATTTGAAAACAAGAGAACTGAATAGTTAGCTTAATTTTGGACACGCTTCCTTTTATATGAGAAGCCCGATCCTGTCAAATTGTTAAGAGATCAGTGATCCAGTCAAATTATTAAGAGATCAGTGTTTGAGGCTCATCTTTATGCCTGGATTCAATTGCCATCTATATTTTATCTTTTTACCAATCAACTTCTTCGATCTCATTTTGAATAACAAACTAAACCTCTTAAAAAAATTCAGTGGATTTCTGAGTTTAGAGAAGAAATACTTTAGAATAATCTTCAAACATTTCAAACAGTCGATTTTCAATTCCCCTTTGCATTTAGTTGACTGAGACAGGGATGTGCTATTACTCGCGAGCATTCGAGTCATAAAACGGATTGCAACTTCAAAATTTTCAATTTCTAATTTCTGAGTTAAAATCTTCTGTTCTTTTAATCATATTTAGACGAATGTTTCCAGTACTAAAAACATCCATTCAAGGATTGGACCCTAATGCGATGTATTCCATAATGTTGGACTTTGTTCCTGTAGATGAACACCGGTGGAAATTCGTCAATGGGGAGTGGTCCCGTGGTGGAAAACCGGAACCCACATCAAGTTCCCGGGTGTATGTTCATCCGGACTCACCTAACTTCGGAGCACATTGGATGAAAAATTCCATCGTTTTTTCGAAAGTAAAACTTACCAATAAAGAAAATAACAATAATCAAGTGGTAAGACTTACACTAGAAATCCATATCCTTTTTGAAAAAACCTTCAATTCCTAAATTTCTGCCTGTAAACCAGGCCAATACACTGGCGGAATTAAGACAATAGAGCAAGTACGTCGGAAAAATGCTAAGGAGTGCAACGCTCGTTAAAAACTGAAATTACAGTTACAAATCTGATAAGTTCGACAGGGTCTAAAGTCACTTTGTCACCCAGGGAAATTCAGTTATTGTCTATTATTTGTTGGTTAGTTAACCATGTAACCCATATTATATAAAGAAAAAAGTAGTATTCGATATTCTCATGCTTTAAAACACCAGGGTTTGGTGAAGCTATGAATGCCATCCTCAGAAGCTTACAGTTACAAATCTGATAAGTTCGACAGGGTCTAAAGTCACTTTGTAACCCAGGGAAATTCAGTTAGTACCAAATACTCATGGCACTAAATTGTTTGCGTCGTTCACTCTTCAATTTAACAAATCAACCTACTCGAATGAATTTCAGCCAAATCGAATGGGCTAATCTCTATATTTGTCTGCAAATCATGTTTATAATTATCCAAACCTACAACTGATTAAAAATACCAAATCCTTCCCAGCCCCAGTGCTCGATATTGATTTCATGCGATTTCAAAAAGTAATGGATGCTAAAAAAAAAGTGAAATCAATGTCTAATTTTCAGGTGATGCTGAATTCACTGCACAAATACGAACCACGTATGCATGTTTTAAAGGTGGGTAGCAAAGAATCAGAAAGAACGGTTTCCACTCACTCATTTGAAGAAACAGTTTTTATCGCTGTCACTGCTTACCAAAATGAAGAGGTGAGTTTGGTATCCTGCAAACTGACCCTGTAAATGCAGGTCAATCACTATTTTCACACTTCATGTTGACACTTCATTCTAAATTTCATTTCTCCGTATTTTCAAAACATTTTTTTTTTTATTCTGCCTTCTTATAGAAGCAACTTATATCCCATCGATCATAAACTACCTATATGGGTTAGCCACACTTTCTAATACGAGCTTAGAAATAGAATCTACCGTCAGATAAAAAATATGTTCCACTGCAAAAGATTCAATGGTGTATGAATATTACAGTGTACAGTTTCGCTTTTTGGACCTACCGGGAGGTCCTTTAATTTGACCGTTGTCTGTTCGTCTGTTACAAGCTTTTCTCGGGATTGGCTCATTAGTTTTTTTTAATTTTTTGCACAATGATACAAAATGGCAATGCCTGAAAAGTGACGGAGCCCGATTTTTGAAAAAAAAATTTTGGGGGGCAAATTTGGGCCAAAAACTACCTAAAAATAAGGTTTTTTGGACTTTGTGCAAAATTGCTTCATTAGTTTTTCCTGATTTTTGGCAGAAGGATAGAGTGCAAGGTACCCTAAAATGTGGCTGAAGTAATTTTTCTCAGAAAATTTTTTTTCGTCATAAAATTTTCAAAAAAAGACGACCAAGTTACACAATGATAAAAGAAAATAAATCAGACGTTTTTGCATTGTTCTAAAACTTATTGTGTTTGCTCAATACCAATAGTAAAATATAGAACACCTACTTTTTGATCAACAGGTAGGTCCATTCAGCATGTTGCTTGTTCTTCAGGGGTTTGAGTATACCGCATTTGTGTCCCCTGTATCTCTTTGTGTCACAGACCCACTGGGACCCCAGCCCCACTGGAAGATTTAGCAAAAATTTCGTCCCCGGTGGAAAAATATCAAAATATCACAATCATCCCTACTGGGTTGTTTAACCTTAAAACATAGAATTTCTAACCCCCTGAGGAAAAAGTTCCACAGGGGTTGTGAGACAGGGGTGTCACTTGGTATCAAGGGGAGATCTGTCATTAATTATCACATTTAAAATTGTTAACATAAAATCAAAAAAAAAACTATTAAGTAGAAAATCTATCCAAAATCTAAAAAACTCTACCTGCAGGGTTTTACGATTACACAAGATTGAATGCATGGTTTGGGAAAGAAAGGAGAAAAATAAACACTTACAGTATATGGCCCCAAAACGGAGACGGCCCCCAAAACGGAGGTTTTCATTAAAATGAAGATTCTGACTTGTAGATTTATCAGAATTAAACAATTTTTGTTTATTTTGAAAGAATGATGGTTATACTTAAAAATGAGCCTGTTTTTGCTGGTTTGGGACAGATTCAAAATAACATATTTGCGTCCAAAGGAAATATTTTAACACCAAAATTAGATAAAAATTGCATATAGCTCACTCTAGCTCCTTGGATATTGAAAATAAGTTATGAAAACGGGGTATAGGAAACTTTCTACACCTAATGCCGTTCAGAAAATGCAAATACATCTGTGACTTTAGAGGCTGGGTAAAAGATATAGCATCTTGAAGGTCAACCAGTATTTTGGAGCCCTAGAATCAGCATTGACAAAACCGAAAATTCTAAATATGAGAAAAAGCAAAAAATCTTGTAATTCTATTCTTATCACCTTGAGTTAATAGTTTATAACAAAAAATTAACATTATATATAAATTTTTTTTTTATATATAAAGTCTGCCATTTTTTTGCAAAACATAGGAGAAAAATATCTTTAAAGCTTAATATTTTCAGTCTCAGTTAAGCTGTTTTGCTAAAATTTTCACAGCTTATTCCATACATGAATGGAACTATTTTCAAAAGAGATTTGTTTTCAAAAACTTGATTAAGACGTTGTTAAATCAAAATTGTCATTTTGAAAATTTCTAAATTTTCAGTTTGGACTTTGCAATATCGAAAATCTTGAAATATTTCATAAAAATCATAAATTTTACATCCATCGGGTCGTAAATTTAAGGGAAAACACAAATATGTTCATGGTTTTCCCCCCTATTACCACTGGGCTTAATAATTTGATTTTAACTACACCTCCGTTTTGGGGGCCTCAAACCTGCATTTTGACAACCAGGGGTATACTGTAAAAATGTTATCAAATAAGTTTATGCCCAAAACCCTCTAAATCATATTTCAAAACTATGGTCAAAATTTTGTATTCATATCTTAAAGATATCTCGAAAAATCGTTAAAATTTCAAACCTCCGTTTTGGGGGCCATCAGAAAAAAGCTACCTATCTTTAAGCAATTGAAAAATATTGTTGAAATTGAAAATTTTGAAAAAGAACTTCCAGGAAATAAAGTAGAGATGTTAAAGGTTTTCATGCAGCAAAAATTTTTGTAAAATCTCTTTTCCTCTAGATTTGAGAGAAATTTCAAATTTGATCGCCGTTTTGGGGGCCACATACTGTACGGAAGACCCTTGTCATCAAAAAGCTTCCCATATAATTTTAGTGTTTTTGAAAAACATTCCTATGCCAATAGGATTATCTTTCTATGTCATCAAGGTGATAAAAACACGCAGGCATGTTAAGTAGTCTAGCAGATATGCTGAATTGAAGTTTGCAACATTCGTAGAGAATGAGACTTATCCTTCAGTGAAGTTTTCCCAGGGCCTTTTTTCAAATATTGTATTTCCGCCCTAACTAACCCTGTGGCGAAGCTGGTAATTTCGACGCTGAAAAAAATGAAATCCTTCAATTTTTTTTGTTGAAAAACAATAAACGTGGAATGAGTAGGCGTGGCTTCTGAGGGTAGCAGAGTCAGACATTTATGACAGGTCTCAGAATTGAGCTTATTTTGACGTGCAAAATTCTCTCATTAATCTGAAGTTTATTAAATTAGTAAATTTGATCTCACGATATTAAGTCACTTGTATGATTTAGAGAAATTCTTAAGTGCCTTCTCGTAGGGAGTTTTCACTGTGTCTGCTAGATTTGGTATTTTCATGTCACTAATCTGAATTTAAAATCAGCCGTGTCAGATTTTTATTACAAAAATGGATTTTATTTTTCTTTAACCCGACGATATCATTTTAATCTCTGGGGACTCAACGAAAGGAGCTTAAAGGAGATTGAAGTCTTGTGTTTAAAAATTTTAGGATATTCTTATCACAGGGGCGTAAATTTAGGTCAACTTTGCTAGTTGGTAGAGTCCAACCTTCTGTGACACAGGGTGTATCATGTATTATGTACAAGACGTCCACGAATTTTAGACAAATTGGCAAAGCAATTATTATTTTCCTGGTGTGAATACAAAAAATTCTAGACAAGGCATCGACAGTTGTGAAGCAAAGATAAATTAAAATCAATAAATCTCTCCTATCTTCCTAGATCACATCACTAAAGATCAAATACAATCCATTCGCAAAAGCTTTCTTAGACGCCAAAGAACGTTCAGAGCAACAAATCGCAATCCACCCAAGACGTTTTGAATTTCCTTGCATACCACCACCAACGGTCGGGGGTCCAGGAGCCCTATGTAGATGCAGCTTAGATGGATACCCTTTCCATCGGCACCATCATTCGTCCCCGCCAGAGTATCCCAGGTCCTTTAGTTATCCTTACGCAACAATTTATGAACATGATGGCAAGCAACCAAGGGCGGTTCATTATGGAACGAGACTACACCCATATTCTCCACCCTCGAGTGTTTGTAAGTATTTTTGCAACTCTCTTTTTCTCAATTTTTTATAGTAATTTTGTAACCTCATTCTCCCCCTCCATCTTCAGTCAATAATTTTGCACTCTTCATTTCGAACTTTGTTGTTTGTTATAGTACTTCAGGACACCCTTGTCTCATCTTTGATTCTAAATCGAGATTTGCAAGCAAATGTTTCATTTCAACTTTCTGCATTCTGGTACTAGTGAGTTCCTTTTGACATTTTTTAACCTACATTAACTATAACCAACTGTGTTATTTCTTCTTCTATTTAAGATCCATTTATGACGCCATCTCCGCCCCCTCAACTCCCGCCACAGTGTCATCCTCCAATCAAACCGACCTTCTTTGCAGAAGATTTTCAAAGAACACGGCATTCCTCTTCATCCTCAACAAATCACCGGTCATGCTCAATACCGGGCTGCTCGTGTAACGGAGCCAACCGATATCCTTCTATATCTGTTCCTTATCCGCATTATAAAAGACCATACGATACGGAATCACTTCATTTAAAATCACCGGTACAACCGAATGATACAAGACAGCGTAGATATAGTACTACACCAGATATTGAGAACATTGAACAATCTTCAAGAGAAAATTCAAGGGGAAGCTCACCAAGTATCTCCCCGACACTTAAACGATCTAGAAATGATTCTTAACCCTATTTATACTTAGGTTTTAGGGGTGGCTCAAAACTACGGGGGCTGTTCCTGTACTACCCCTTAACTTTTGATCTAGTCGGTCTTTTTCGATGAAATTTGGTACACAAGATTTTTTTGATGACGTCACTCAAAGTGAGGAAAAACCTAAATTTCCTTTGTTCTTATAAAAGCTATTGTATTCTAACAAAGGCTTTAGAAAAAGTTTCTCTGAATCTAGACAGCTTGTTTTATCCTCAATATTCAATAAATTACGGTTTAAACGATATATTTGACATAAAAAATAAATTTGTATCGGAAATGCGTCAATTTTTGTGACATCTTACTGACAGAAATGCCATCATGGTCAAGGTGGTAAATGGGTAAATTTTCAGTTATCAATTTTTTTTTCATTTCGAAGCTAAATAAAAGCAAGGAATTTACCAAAAGCTCTATTGTTTTAGGAGCTATTACCATTAGTACGAATAGGGTTAAGTGCCAAATGTATATTACTGATGCCTCATATCCGTCAATTTAATTGAAATTCGATAATCTTAGCGTTAGTATTATTTAACTTGAATCAGTTGTAATTATTGTATAAAAGAAACATTTAAATATAATTCTCAAAATACAAAGCACGCTTCTCAATAAGAGGTTTACGTCATAATGCAATGACCCAAAAATGGCCTTTCCAAGTCATCCATTTTGACGTAAATTATAATCCCGTTTCATTTCAATTTTTCGTATTACTGGATGTAGCGTAGGTAGGGCCGCTTGGTGGACAAGCGACTTTGAACTTAGAGAAAAATAAAAATACAAATTTAAAAGAAAAGTCCTTTTGCTCCTTTCTTTCTAAACCTTTATTCTATCATCTATGAAAATATTGCATTTAAGCAAAGACAATTATATAGCGAAGCTTCGCTATAAAATGGTCCTTGATTTAAGCGACCTGTCAAACTTGAAAAATACACATTTTGAAAAACCGTCAATTTGACGTGAGAGGCTTCTTTCTTGCGTGTGAGATGATTTCAAAATATATTTGGCGTGATCATTGATCAAACATTTAGCAATTTTGATGAAGAACATTAGAGAAAAGCTTCGGCGTTCAAAAAAGCTGCTTGAAGTTGAAAAATATAATTAAAACAAGGAACTTTAATAAAACAGATGAGAAAGAAACATCAATAACAGATTTTGAGTCCCTTATTTTCAAATAAAAGCTTTGCTTAATTCTTTTTTTACCTGGCAAAATCAACGAAAATCTGGCGGACTGTTTTACAGTCCTGTTTTACAGTCCTGGTTTACAGTCCTGTTTTACAGTCCGCTTAAGCAAAAGCATATTACCATATACTACCAGCCACTTAATTGCGCCATCCAGTCCATAAAAAAGCTTTTAAGGGCTCTGGCCATAGTGAATTTTTCATAATTGCCGTGTTTAAAATGTGTTTTCTGACTGATGTAACTAACAAAACTATGGCATGTTATACATTTTCTGTTAGACAAACTATTCCTGAATCTGAAAATTCAAAAATTGCATTGAAAAAATTTGATGAAGAAGAAAATGAAGACTTTTGCGAGGAAGAGTATTTCATCTTTGAAGAGCTTAGTTTCGGCGAAGAAAAAACATTTTGAAAAAATTTTTGCGGTAGATGGTGTATCTTTTACCGAAGAATAAAAAATTTTGCGGAAAATTTTTGTAATTGCTTCTTTGTCTCGAAATCTTCAAAATAGTGGTTTTTCATCAATTTTTCATTTGGATTTTGCTTAAAAAAACAGTCATAACTTTTGACACATCTTTTTAGAAAAATTTTCCGCAAAATTTAAAATAGTTCAATTCTTTGCGGACAGTGTAAAGAAATTTTGAAACAAAAAAGTTAATTAAAACTAAGCACTTTTTGTAAAAGAGGGTGATGCAACATATTATTAACATCTTTTTAAAGTTCATAACGTCATTTTTGCAATTAGATTCTTAATTACTCTTAAGGGATTCGATTAAAAAGCAATTAATAAAGGCAATTCTTTGTTAGAAGTATTAAGGAACCTTTAATATAACTTTTATGTTCAAATACCAAAACCAATTTTTGGACTATGGTCAGAGCCCTTAAGTGAACTCCGGGCTACGGGGAGAGCTAATTAGAGCTAAGCATTAGCTCATGTTAATCCCGCCATCAGTTAATATCACGCCCGCCACCTTGTGGCGGCATGTCACGCCATCTTTTGACTTCACCCCGGTTTCCAGTTTTTTGTTTTTTTTTGTGTGTTTTTTGCACGGCGTCCGTGGACTTAAATTCATCCATTCATTCTGGCATTGCCTTTCATCCTGTCAACAACTGAAATTAGAACATTAAATCTCTTACTTTAAGAAGATTACTCTAGAATCATATCACTAAGCTCTGGAAAAGCAAACAATGTCTTCTTCACCACCACCTGCTGGTTCTTCATCTACTGCTGAGACAACATCCGGTGCTGGATCGAATGGCCTTTTACCAATTTACGCTGTCGCATCATCTGAAGGAACAACCGTTTCATCGTCTAGTCAGGCTAGAAGCCCGTCATTACCACCTCTTCAATCAGGACCTCGTCCTCCAGCACCTTCACTCCCTGTAACGGTTTCGTTCGGTTCGATCATCAATAATTTGAACAATCTGGTCGATCGACGTGTATCCCATCTGTTAGCTACGAACTCAATTCCCACTCCGCAAAGGATTCCTGCATCATCTGAATCTACACCCTCGACCTCTCAAGTAACTACTTCAGCTTCATCAACCCCCACGTTCACGACGTCGCACAATCCGTTGCTCGATCAGCTCGGATCGTTATTCGGAACAGTTCAAAATGGTAGCCCAAGCTTCGATAATCCTTTTTGTCAACAAGACCGTTCCTTGACGTTCACTGCTGCTTCCCCTATTCTACCGGCTGTCCCATCCAAGATAATCAATCAAATCAGAAACGGTGAGTTCGTAATACTTGATCACTTACTTCCTGCCAACCTTGGGAGGACTCCCTCATCAACATTTTCATTTAACTTCGACGGTGACAAGCTATCCCTCTCTAGTGATGATCCACCCCAAACATCAAACATCTCGAAGAAGGAAAAAATCATTGATCTGCCTTCTTGGATGATGGCATGGTCACTCTATTTTCAAACATTAATTAAATTCAAGCCCCACCTGGTTTCAGAACTTGTGTCATATCAGATTTACTTTGTTCATATCACGAGAACTTATAATTTTAAAGCGTGCTACTCGTACGACCAAGCTTTCAGACTTTTGTTAACAAATAATCCGCATGTAAGTTGGGCTTCGACTAGTGACACCCTGTTCAACCTCCATCTTAAGGATCATCTTACCCCACATAAGTGCTACATTTGCAACAGTCAGGACCATCTTGCCCCAAGGTGCCCCTCCCCTGCTGCGCAGCCTGCTGGCGTTAAACGTTTTTGGTCAGGCCCCTCACTCGGTGCCGGTCTTGCTACAAGTAGTCTTCCCCGTCCATCTGCTGCTCCTCAAGTTGCAACTCCCAGACAAAGTTTTTATGCCCCTCGGATGCAGCAGCCCTTTCTTGCCCCCCGAGTCTCACTCCCCTCCCCTAATCAGACAGCCAGTGCGGGTAGGTCAGGTCAGGTTTGTCTCAAGTTCAACGTTGGAACATGCGGGGATCCCTGTCCACACCAACGACAGCACCAGTGCCTCATCTGCGGAGGCAAAGGACATCCAGCCTCAGTCTGCCCATCAGGTTAGTCAGGCCATATTTTTGAATGATGTTTCTAATTTTGCGTTTCCTTTTCCTTCTCAACCTTCCACTCCTGTCAAAGCTGGTGTCTTAATACATCTTCTTGATGGATATCAAGAGGATATTGTTGAATTTCTTGTTAATGGCTTTTCTAATGGTTTTAGACTGGGATTCCAGGGTCCACCCCCTTTGAGTAGGCGTCGAAACAACCTCTCTGCAGTCCATCATGTAGAGGCAGTTTCTGCTTCAATATTGAAGGAACTCAAGAGAGGACACACCTCTGGCCCCTTCCCTTCACCACCTTTGCCCAATTTGCATTGTTCTCCTCTCGGATCCGCCCCCAAAAAGGATGGCACCCTTCGTATTGTTTTAGACCTTTCCTCCCCTCCTGGAATCTCAGTCAATGGTATTGATCAAGAGCTGTGTCGTGTCAGTTACTCGTCCTTCGATGAAGCAGTTAGCATGGTACGGTCCCTAGGCAAGGGTTGTTGGATGGCCAAGATCGACATCAGACATGCCTTCAGATTATGTCCTGTCCATCCAGATGACTGGTGGTTGTTGGGTTATGAGTGGTTAGGTCGCTTCTACGTTGATGTTTGTCTTCTTTTTGGTAATCGTTCGTCACCATGTATTTTCAATGCTTTTGCGGATGCTCTTCAATGGATCTTGGTTCATAAGTTTTCCATATCAGCTCTGACCCATTACCTTGATGATTTTTTTTTGTGTTCTCTTCTTTTTTCGAAAGCTAGGTATTGGATGGATCTTATTCAAGCAGTCTTTGGTCTTGTTCGTGTTCCTATTGCAGAGGATAAGCTCGAAGGTCCAACTCAAGTTATTACTTACTTGGGCATCGAAATAGATTCGCTTTCGTTTACCATTCGTCTGCCTTCCGATAAGTTGACCCGGTTGCGTGAATTAGTCTCGGTGTGGTTAGGTAAGAGGAAGTGTGTCAAAAGAGAGCTTTTGTCGTTGATTGGGTCCCTTTCCTTTGCTTGCAAGGTTGTCCGACCAGGTAGAATTTTTCTTAGGAGACTCATCGATTTATCTACTACTGTCACCAAGCTTCACCATCATATCGACATCCCTTCTAGTGTGCGTCTTGATCTTGAGATGTGGTCACAGTTTCTCATTTCGTGGAATGGTACATCTTTCCTCCCGGATCCTCCTATCACCGCAGAGTCTATCTCTCTTTTTACTGATGCGTCTTTCAAAGGTTTAGGAGTCTACTTTCAGGGTCAGTGGATCTCTCATGCATGGCCGTTTGATTTGAACGATCTCACTCACATTGCTGTCCTCGAACTATTTGCAGTGTTTGCAGCTCTTTCTACTTTTGGGGACTCCTTGGTCAACCAGCAGATCATCATCTTCACCGACAATGAATCTATCATTTCTGTTTGGTCTTCGGGCTCTTCCAAAGACACCCAGATAATGGCTATCATCAGAGAACTGTTCTTTCTTACTACACGTTTGAATCTTTCTGTCCGCTTTCAACATGTTCCAGGTGTCAAAAACGTCTTTGCTGATCTTCTGTCTCGCCTTCAGGTAGATGCCTTCAAGTCGATTTGTCCAGGATGTTCTCCATCTCCAACCATCATGCAACCCTCTACAATGGCAGTCTTGGAAACAATCTTGTAAGCTTGCTCAGAGATTCTCTTGCTCCGTCATCTCAGAGTACCTACATGTCAGGAGTGCGGTCCTATGTCAATTTTTGTTTGTCATCAAATTTACCTCTCTTTCCTGTTAATGAGGCTTCCCTTTGCTTTTTTGCGGTTTTTTCATTCAATAGGAGAATTTCTTGCAAAACTATTAAAGTATACATTCATGGTGTGTTAAATCAAAATTCAATGTTAGGATTTCATCTCGCCCTGCACGACATGCCAGTCTTACACAAATTGGTCAGAGGTATAAGAAGACGTCAAGGCAACTCACTTACCCGCCCACCAAGGATCCCGATTACAGTTGATCATCTTCAACGGATTTCTATTTTCCTTAATTAATCTGGTTTCGAAGTTGTTGATAGATACATGTGGTTGACGTGTTGCCTTACCGCATTCTTTGGCTTGTTAAGAATATCTGAATATACGTGCCCTACCCCTACCACTTTTGACGAGTCGATTCATTTATTGCGTTCAGATGTTCAGTTTAACCCACAATTTTCCATTATGATCTTACGGATAAAAGCTAGCAAGACCGACCCCTTTCGGAAGGGCGTCTCAATCCGCATCACAGCCACCTATGACGCCCTTTGCCCAGTTGGCGCCATGAGAAATTACCTTGCCTTATCCAAACACTATAGTGGTCCCCTTTTTCAGTTCACCGATGGGAGGTACCTTACAAGAACTTTAATGGTCAACATGTTAGCGTCAGCGTTTCCCCTAGCGGCAGACATTAACACTCACAGCTTTCGCATTGGTGGAGCCTCGGCAGCTCTTGCTGCTGGGGCATCTGATTCTATGATTCGCATCTTAGGCAGGTGGTCCAGCGACTGTTACCTTAGATACCTTAGGATTTCTGATACTGATATAACAAGATTCCAAGCTAACATGGCCAAGGTAGCAGTTACTGCGTCGGTTTGGGATCCTGACAGATGGTAGTTGAAAAGGGTTTACTTGGACACTAGTTGTAGTTTGTTTTTTCTGGTGTTATTAAAGTAGGGTTTGGCCGTGGTATTGGGGGTGTGGGTTACTACGTAACCCCTTGCTAGATCCATAGATCATCTTAGATTCGCATTCTGCCCCGGCAGACTTAAGGTTTCGCTCTGACCAACGTCACGACTCCCGGTCACGACACGGTCCACACCGCATCGCGGTTTAGGCACAACCGTTTCACGGTTTAGGCTTTAGGAAGTGTTTTGATGCATCCCCAGTGTCACGCCAAAACCTACAACTTTTCAATATTTCGTCATTATGATTTCGATACAAATATATTTCATGCGCTCAAATCAATTAACCTGTCTTCTTTTATTTTGTTTGTTTGGCATTTCATATTCCATGACCATAGATTGAATAGTCATTTATTTTCAGGGTTTTGATTACTTAGCATTTTCGGACGTTGGCATTTCAATTAACATTCAAAAATATTGCCTTCTTGTGTCTTCTTGTACATAGGGTATTTCGACCTATATCCAAAATATTCACCGTCGCATTGTCCTTTAACTCTCATTTTGTCCTAGGAATGGTCTGGTCTCCTCCTACTCTAAAGCACACTGATCAAGGGATTAATTAGAGCTAAGCATTAGCTCATGTTAATCCCACCATCAGTTAATATCACGCCCGCCACCTTGTGGCGGCATGTCACGCCATCTTTTGACTTCACCCCGGGTTTCCAGTTTTGTTTTTTTTGTGTGTGTTTTTTGCACGGCGTCCGTGGACTTAAATTCATCCATTCATTCTGGCATTGCCTTTCATCCTGTCAACAACTGAAATTACCCTGCCCAACCCAGCCCTTTATGCCACTGTTATCAATTAGTTTGCCTCCTTTTCTGCTGTTTTCTTTTCCTTTTTCAGATGCTGCTCAACATCAGATGGACATCACAAGGCGCATGCGCAGTATTTCGGTCGTCCTAGTCCCAGCTTGGTTTTCCCCTAAAGCAAGGGTTTTTTAGTCCAGGGACTAGGCCATTTGGGATGCATCTTGAGCATACTTAGTCAGTTCATGGGTTACTACGTAACCCCTTGCTAGATCCATAGATCATCTTAGATTCGCATTCTGCCCCGGCAGACTTAAGGTTTCGCTCTGACCAACGTCACGACTCCCGGTCACGACACGGTCCACACCGCATCGCGGTTTAGGCACAACCGTTTCACGGTTTAGGCTTTAGGAAGTGTTTTGATGCATCCCCAGTGTCACGCCAAAACCTACAACTTTTCAATATTTCGTCATTATGATTTCGATACAAATATATTTCATGCGCTCAAATCAATTAACCTGTCTTCTTTTATTTTGTTTGTTTGGCATTTCATATTCCATGACCATAGATTGAATAGTCATTTATTTTCAGGGTTTTGATTACTTAGCATTTTCGGACGTTGGCATTTCAATTAACATTCAAAAATATTGCCTTCTTGTGTCTTCTTGTACATAGGGTATTTCGACCTATATCCAAAATATTCACCGTCGCATTGCCCTTTAACTCTCATTTTGTCCTAGGAATGGTCTGGTCTCCTCCTACTCTAAAGCACACTGATCAAGGGATTAATGCAATGTTTCTCTAAAACCCTCTTAAAGAAGATAAAAGTTAAAACTTAGTTAACCGTTTAGGAATTTTTATTGAAACTGCGTTACTTTACCATACAATGCTGCAAACTAAATACAATGTGTGTTTTATAAAAATGTAAAAATGCGTTGCGTAAAATATTTAAAAAAGTAATCTGGTATATCACCTTATAGAATAATAAATGTGAAAAAGCTTTTGTTAAATGTTACAGTTACTTCTTTCTCTAATTCGAATCTCTATTATTCGAATCTTTCTGTAATTCGAACTGAAGTATTGGTCTCTTCAGCTTAAATTAATCTATGTAATTCTTGATATTCATGACGTAATCCGCCCGCCCGCCCGGTGTTTTTCGTGTGTTTCTGTATAAAAGATTATGTCGTGAATATCAAGAGCTGAAATCTTTCTCCAATTCGAAGAAAATCTTTGGTTCCGAATTTAGAGATAATATATATTTACTTTTACGTGGAATATATGTCAATTCAACGTTTAGAATTTGGCATGATTTCACCATAGTATAAGAAAGCCGCGGCTTTCTTATACTATGATTTCACTACTACTCGTCATCAGAGTCCACATTCTCAAATGCTTCAATGTTGGTCTCTTCTGTTTTACCCAATTGACCTATATCGAAATCTGGTTCTTCAATCTTTGGTGTGGATGGTTTATCAACATGGGCGCTTTCCCTGGCCGAGGCGGCTGAATTACGCCCACTTTCGATATCTTCTGTATATTCTGCAGACCTAATTTCTCCTTGTTCGTCTAATTGATCTTCTTTGTTTGAGAGAACGGGTCTAATGACATTCCTTTGAAGCTTGCTATTTAAAAAACGGGGTAGTTTATCTGTAGCGCTATATCCGTGATGATCTTTGAATAAATGCTCTCTTTGTAGAAAGTGTTTGTCTTCCAGCTCTGTAATTTTTCCATTCAATGAGGATTTGAAATCGTCCACCATATCGTTGCATTGGTTCAAAATATCTTTGTTATCTAAAGATAACGGAGTATTTGCATCATAAATTTTCGCTTTAAAGCAATGAGTGGAGATGGTAGTTTCAACCATTGAGTTTAAAGCCCGAAGGGCTAGAGTAGAATCTCTAACATTTCCCAGGCAAGAAAAAGTGAAGCCACTTATTTCCCATCCAAAACGCGCCTAGAACACGCCGTAATCATGACGACGGATTGTATCTAGTGGTTCCTTTGTTTTTGAGGACTGCATCTTTTGAAATCTAGTGATAAATTTAAGTTTTAATCCGGCGTTTGTGTGAAAACAATGGGTGGGAGTTCTGGATGGGAAATAAGTGGTTTCATTTCCCATCCAGGAGTCTCGAGCCTAGCCCTTCGGGCTTGGAAGTCAATGGTTTCAACAGGGAGGATTGACGACAAAGACAACTTAAATGTAGATCAAAGGTGATTTATACTCCAGGGGAGAGTATGTGATTACACCGGATTATCAAAATTAGCAGAGAAAATCGACCATTATGGTACGTTGTATCCATTTTAAAGCACGAAAATAATAAGATTTTATCAAATTTTACCCAAAAGAATTTAGAAGTCCACTTTGAGAAGCATGAAACGTATTTATGGGGTCGAATCTTCTTGGCCTCAAGATTTTAAAAGGCCTTGAATGTAAAAGAATCTTACCCAGCGTGGCATTTTTTTGGTTCAATTTCTTCAAATAGTGTGACCATAACAAACCAAGGATTGAAAAAATAACGATCATTATTGTCATGGAAACCAAAGCTGTTGCTAAAATACTCGATTCTGGATCGAAAGGCGATTTCAACTCTGCTGGTGGCGACACCTGGAAGAAAATACATCGATCATTGCAACACCATAAAAAGTAATCTCAACCTGAACTTAACTTAAGTAATTATATTTCTTCTATAGCTGTTTTGCTACTACAGTTGACACTCTCTAATTCGACGTTCTACTGTTTGATAAGCTCCCTCATTCGATGAAATTTAAAGTCCCCATCAACAAGAAACTCTCTTAAACGATGCTCCCTTATTCGATAAGCTCCCTTATTCGATGAAAATCCAATTCCCCTTGAAGATCGAATTAGAGAGCGAAACTGTATTAATTTTCAACATCAATGGTAATCTTACCCCCATCGGCTCAGTAGAGTTCATTAACGCGCTTAAAACTCTTTCTTGGTCAGATCTGATATAACTTCTGAACTCTGCCGCCATACTTTTCAAACCACCTGACAAAACAAACCCATACGACCGCGGGTATTCTAATTTCGTGGCCGCGCGGAGTCGTTCGTCTGCGAAGAGATGTGCGTTCGCTCCAGCTGTGTATGCATCTAGCAACACTCCTTCGATCTTTTCTGCAAGCAGGTCTTCTCGGAGCTCTGCAACTGTGGTGTACGCTCTTTCTGTTTAAAAAATCAATTTAAATGAGCGAGATGAACAGCAGTAGTATAGAGGTCTCTAAGACTCGACAAGATTGTAAAAATATGTGAAAATTAACAAAAAATTCAATTTGAAGAGGCGATCCCATAACTTATACAATGCGTTTAGAATGATGGAAATTATGTAAATTTGACCAAAACTAAATAAAGCTCCATGACTAGAAAGCAGATATTTAGCCTTTCTTTATTTACAACTTTATGAAGCCAGAAATAAAGTGAGCATGCGTATGAGCTCATTCTTTGCTTTCGAACATTGTTTATTTAAAGGGATAATCAGGTTGTTTGTGATATTTGGCACGTGGAATCCTTCTATTGTCCAGAGAAAAACCTCAACATTTTTTTGCCTAAATATTTCCCAAAGTCGACATAATTAAGTTACAAGTTTTTGACTTTTAGTAAAAACAATACAATTTCAACATAAGAACCGTGCAAGAACCCATGTTCAGAAATTTTGAATTGTGACATCTCGACTTTAAAATATAGTTAGACAAAAATACTTGGCGATTTTACTCAAAACAACACAGGGTTTCTTCAGGCATAAAATCTCAAACCATCTGATTATCCCTTTAAATTTCGGAGAAAGCTAGACTGTAGTGCTCATGGTACATAATCCAGACTGAAAAACAGATTAAAATTCATTTCACGTACTCTCATTCACTTTTCCATTCCTCAAAAGTCCAAGTTTTTCTTCGAATGAACCATTCAAAGCTCCAACTTCGCTACCGTAAATTTTGAATTGAGCTGCACCATTTACCGTTGTCAAGGCTGTTACTATGGCTCCAATGAGTAATGACGTCATGACTAAGCCTATTAGAGCCCAGGCTACAGCAAACAACCTTGCGCGAAATTTTGTCACTGTGAAATCACCGTATCTGAAAAAGAAACAATGAGATATTCAGTGTGGGAGACAAACACACTCTATATGACTGCAATAAAATGATAACCAATAACAAATGGATCCGTCGAAATTGCATGTGTTTGAATCTCTTTCCATTTCATCTTTTACTGCCTACAAACGAATGATCCACGATGTATCTTGCGAATGTATCTTACTATTCTAGCGTTAATTCTTCTGATATGTATTACGGGTAAACGTTTGAAAAAATCTAAGAACTATTCACAGTTAATTTTGAGATACAGGTACGAATTCTTTATGTTATGTGTGGAATACAACCCCTCACTCACTTTAGGCTCCCTGTGGTGGCAAATATGGAACAATTTTAAATGAAGAATTCTTACCCATGAGTTCCTTGAGTGACGAAAGCCCAATACCAGCCTTCGTAAATTCCAAGTATCCAAGTTTTTGCAAAATCAATTTCCCCACGAGGATTGTTGCAAGCTTCCAAAAGCCACACAATATATCCTGCTGCCAACATCATTAGAAAGTTCAACCCAAGCAATGGATAAATACCCAAAATGACCATAATCATTTCAACTACAATCTCATTGATATTTTTATCTCGGACAATTGCTACAACACCTGGGTGTCCGACCAGTGGAACAAACGGATAACCAACCATTTCGTCCGAATATGTATTCCCAATTATCGGGAAAGATAAATCTGTGAACTTGTCAACCTCCTTTAAAATCTTTAACTCAGATGACTTCTGAGCAAGACTTTCTCTGCCGTTCCGCAAAATATCCAATTTTGAATGTATCAGTCCGTTCGGTGAATTACACACACCGCATGTAGCTTGGATTGCACTCTGAAATATTTCACCGAACACTCCAGAGAGTTGATCATCGGCTTCTTTGGTTAAGTATGGAGCAAGTAGATAATAGTTTGTTGAAACTACAGGTGGACAAAGGCACGTTCCTATGAGAGAGAGATATGATACAGTTGGGTCTCCATAACTCGAACTCACACGAAAGACACGAAATTTCGAGTTACAGAGGTTTAAGTTAAAGAGACTCTACCGTATTTCTTTAGGTAACAATTCAAACATAAATTTCATTGTCATTTTTAAGAAGATTAGTTTATTTTCACTTTAAGTAATGGTAACCTTTACTTTTACAATCAGCTGGTGGACTACAACACCCCTTTCTCACAGAACCGGTAGGATTTTTTCAGCCAGTGGGGATGAAAATAACTGAACTCTGAAACTCGATGGGGATTGATATTCCCATATTTTTCTATGGCTGGAAATTTCAATCATTTTGTTTTCAAGTCGGAAAATTCAATAGGGATGGGCAAATTAGTAAACATTTTGCAGTGAGGATGTGTTTATTTGATTATTTTCAGTGGGGATGAAAATTGGAGGATAGTTTTCCACTGGGGACGATATTTGGCAAATTTTTCCAGTGAGAAGGGTTCCCAGTGGGTCTGTGAGAAAGGGGTGAACTGCAAATAACTTGGAAATACCAAAACAAGACACATGCAATTCAGAAAGAAATGATGAGAAAATTTCACTTGAATCTTAATATTAACTCACTTCCGACTACTTGGTCACTGACACCTTCACCAAATTGATTGACAGCCATGATTTCAAAATTGTAAAACGTGTTTGAATCCAGAAACTTCAAAGTGAGGCTATTTAATGATGGATGCAAATCATAAACATCAACTTTAGGGTTGATATAGACGTTAGCTCCACTTTTGATTGGGAAGACTTTGATTTTGTATGACAAAAGATCACCATGGATTTGATCAGCTGGTGGTGAAGACCAGTGTACGGTTAGTTGAGTGTGTGTTTTGATGGAACTGATGTAAATGTTCGCAGGTGGTGCGGATGGAGCTATGGGGAAAAATCATTCTGTATATCAAAATACAGTTGACGCTTTTTAATTCGACGTTCTACTGTTCGATACGCTTCCTTATTCGATGAAAATCCAATTTCTCTTGAAAATCGTATCGAAAAGCATAAACTACGTAATTTGGACTATTTTCAAATTTTTAGAGAATAAGTTCTTTCAACTTTCCTAGAATCAAAAGGAAGATGAATTCTCTTCACAGAGAAAATACGAATTTTACGACGCGTTTTGCATAAATTAGTATAATTTGTATAATTTGCATAAATTATGCTTTATGGGGTGCAAATTTTATAGCACGTTCTTCTTCTTTTGGACCTTAGTGATTTGATGAAGATATTTTGAAGCCGCAAAAACAGTTTAAGAAACGTTAAATCTTAGGTAAGTAGTTTATAAGTTTTTACAGAACAGCAGTAATGAAAAAGAGGCTTACCTGAATCCAGAGTACGAGCGCTCGCTTTATCACACGGACCATCTCCTGCACTGTTGAACGCGCAAACTTCAAAAACGTATGACGTACTCGGTTCCAATCCCTCCGTGTAAGATACACCACTCAAATCGAAAGAGACGTTTTGTGTTGGTAGCAAAGAGTTTTGTAAATAAGCGTAAATATGATATCCGAGAGGAACTCCATTCATTTGTTCTTGAGGAACTCCAACCCAACTGACATAAACAGAAAATGGTCCAGAAGACGAAGCTGTGATATTGAAAGGTGAAACCAAGGGTACTAAAATGAGAAGGTTCAAAGTTGTTAAAGGTCTCTCTACTTACCCACTCCACCTGCGACGATGCTATTCTTGCATACTAGACGGTTATATTATATATTTTTTACATTATAAAAAGTAATCTTATCCGTTAATAATGGAATGATTTGTCAGATTTCAGTCTTTTAGAGTTATTTTGGCTTCAGCCTTTACTTACCCGTTTCCATAGTCCATGTTGAAGTCAAAGGACTGGCTATCCCATTTCCTTTTGCATTTGAGAATGCTAAAACTCTGAAAACGTACTCCGTCCCTGGTTTCAGCCACGTCAAATGAGCTGTAGTGTTTTCAGTAGCATAAGTAGAGTAGGGTTGATTTGAAAGTAATTTTTCACGATAAAAGATGATGTAGGTGTCAACATTTGATTGGTTGAGAGCGTTCCATGAAATTGACAGAATTTCCGGAGACGGCGAAAATGCAGTAACGTTTTGAGGTGGTACGGTCAATACTGTAAGAAAAAATAGCGTTTGCTAAGCTCTAAGGAAATACCTTTAAGGAAGGGGGGTAGTTGAAGACAACGGAAATAACAAGAAAGAAAGTCGACCGTCCTAAGATAGAGCTTACTCGGGTCCGGCTGAACAACCGTAAAAGTGGGGATGCTTAAGGCTCAACATGAGATAAAATTCACTAGGAATTTGAGAAAAAAACTCTCAATTGCTCAAAGTTGGGAAGGCTGAATTCTCCCCAGTCTCCCCGCTTCCACCGGGCCTGTTACTTACAATCAGGGCCAATATTCAACGATACATTCTCATTCTGGACAATCTCCAATTTCCCAAGTGCATTGTACACCTCCACAACATCTTGGAAAAATAAAAATTGATCTTGATCCAAGCTTGCAAAATTGATAGTGAAGTTAGCGATTACACTGCCAGGCCTATAAATTGAAATATTAGGGTCACATTTTTAAACAATCTCTTATCTTTGTGACCTTTTGAGTTATCGATTGCCTTGTCCTGGTTGATGGAAAATATACAATAGACCTTTTTCATAAATTACATCACAAACATCACTTGCCCACGTTTTGAAATTATTGCCATGGTGATTAACTCCCCGCGGATTTCATCAAACTACTTCCTTTTCATAAAAAATCATTTAATGTTTCGAAGGACATAATCACCAGGGTAATTGTTTGAAAACGAGGCAAGTGATGTTCGTGATGTAATAGACGATATCGGCTTTCCGAATGATTACCCATGATGCATTGCGCAAAAAAATTCACGGACGATATTGACTTACTGAATTTTTTTACGTAATGCATCATGGGTAATCATTCGGGGAGAATTTAGTTAAGCCGATATCGTCTATTTATGAAAAGGTCTATTGTATTCTTTTCCTATTCAAATACACCTTTTCGACCGTAGTCGCGCGGGCATTCTTTTGTCTATTGGTGCGAAAAAAGGAATATGACGGTTTTAGTGGGATAAAGCGGAAATGCTCGCGCGACTACGGTTGAAAAGGTGTATTATAACCAAAATATTTTTTTTAAGCGGACACTTGACTTTTGTAAAAAAAATATTCTGTTCTAAATTGTTAACCCTAGCTTTTTAAGTCTTGATCTTTATAGTTCATATACTTCATCTTACGCTAGATCGTTGATTTTGACATCAAGAATTTGCGCCTCCATTTCGTCTCCCCCATCGCCATATACGCTAGACAGCTGCAAAACAAAAAGATACGCAGTATTGATGATGGAATATATTTTGTGCTTTAAAATAGCACTCCTACACACCTGTTGGTACAAGTAAAAATTGTTACTAGCGGGACATAAATTTCGTTCAATCCAGGCCCAAAGGAAGCGGGGAGACTGGGGAGACTTCAGTCTCTCCACTTTTGAGCAAATTAGATATTCTTCTCAAATTCCTAGTAAATTTTATCTCATTTTGAGCCTTCAGCCTTCCCACTTTAACGGTTGTTCCGCCAGGCCTGTAATCATAACAGACCGACGCGACAAGGTTTCCCAAAAACGCAAACATCATCCGTTGTTGGAATGGTATAGGCTACAAAATCTCATACCAATATTTTTTTTATTACCTCTGCTTTTAGGGCTGCTTCGAATTCCAAATATTCCACATCTTGGTTGTTGCTCATTCCATCTGTATAGTCGTGGTCAAAATGAAGGACCACATTCGCCCATTTCTCTGAAAATTGAAAACAAAAGTTACCGCACTTTTCAAGGCGAATATCGTTCCGTGCCATTATTAGTTGGCAATATTTGAATTAAGAGAAATCAGGCTAATATCTTTCGGCTTTCATTTGAAAAAAATTTTTCTGTTTTGTTATGTCAAATACACTATCCAAACCAACCAACAAACAAATTTTCAGGCTAAAACAAGAGAGTTCCTCAATTTGTATTTTAATAAAACTTCAAACCTCCTTCGAAAGATACTCACCATCGCAAACTTCAACATTGCATGGCTGCTTTTCGTCATTAGAACCCAGGCATTCCGGATTTCCACCATAATTCGCCGGATTGCATGTTCTTCGCCGGACATAATGTCCAGTATTGCACGGTTTATCACAAGAAGACCAAACACTCCATTCCGCCCATTGTGCGTCCACTGGAAAAGCAGAGAGATTTTCAGATAATAACAGTAATAGCCCTAATCTTTCTCTAATTCGAAATAATTCTCAGTGTCACGTAAAATACTCTCTTCTATTCGAATCTTTCTCTTTTATTCGAAGAAAATTTTTCCCTGAAGATCGAATTCGAAAGAGTATTATATTTTACCATTTTGTAACTAATACATTGTAAGAAGTTTCATAATTTGAATGATGTTTTTTTTTTTAATAATTTTCAGTTATCATTTTTGTACCTGGGCAATTTCCTACACCACAATCATCCGAGTCTACCAGACTTCCTACACAATCATTTCCATTGTGTTGTGGCTTTGGTGCGTCGCAATTTCGCGTTCGAGTCGTGGTTCCACCACCACATGTAGCGTCACAATTGGACCATTGGCTCCACTCTGATAAACCTCCATGAACTAAAGAATTGATAAAAGTCAGATGAAGGGTTGAGGTTTTCTATGATGGAGATACCATAAGGGAATATCAGTACAAAAAATATCAAAAAGGCCCCCAATCAGTCTGCGCGATGACGTGATAGGGACTTTTTTGTTGCGTGATTACGTGATTTAGAAATTCTTTTTCTGTGATTACTGATGAGAGGTCAAAACGTGATCGTGACTAGAAAAATTTTTGAGCCGTGATACGTGATTTGGACTTTTTCAAAGGGATGTGTGATTAGCCTGATTTTTGTGATCGTGATTGAAGACAAAAAGTTGCGTGATATCGTGATCAGAGTTACCGCTGGGGGCCTCGTCAAACTATCTACTACTTTGGTCTAGGGTATATTTTTGACTCTATCATTTTCAACTTTACATTTCGAGGATTTGCCGTTGGGAAGAAACGAGTTAACCAACCAATTACTCACTTGGGCAGTATGGGGTACCACAATTTTCCAATTCATCTGTCGGTCCGTCACAAAAACCAAAACATTCACGTTGACGATTTCGTGTACCGTTACATGTGGTTGAACACTCACTCCATGGCGACCATGGTCCGAAACCGATATCAGCTGTAAGGAGAAAAAAAAGGAAATTGTTAACCATTTCAAGTTTTAACAGGAGAAAGATAGTTCTGTTTTAGTTCCAGCATGAACATTTTTACACAAGTGTGGATGAAAATTGATATCGAAATATTAAAATTGTGATAAAAAATTGATTGTGTCGAGCTAAAAAACGTCAATGGGGATGGTTTTGGAGTTCAATTTCTTCCATTGAATTCACATAATGGGTACAAAGTCTTATGATTCTCTTCAAGTTGAATAAATTTCAGAATATGTTTTCTCTCTGCACTATTAACAATTCTTAGGTCGATTCTTCCATTGAAGGTACTAGGTACCAGTGGTATACAAAGAATTTATGGTTTTTGATTTCTCCTTGATTTTACCATGAACATATAAACGACTGGACATCTATCTTTTATTGTCTCTTTGAAGCGAGCTTCGTTGACGCCTGTATTTCAAAATTGGTATGAAAAATCCGACAATATTCCGTCATAATTTTATTTCTTTGAATTATTTAGGTAAAAAGATTGATAGAGCTTGAACATTACTCATAATGTACAAAAAAAGTATTCTCGATTTTTTTTACAAGTTTGGAATATATTTTATCAACATTTTAAACTCTGAAATGCAGAATTTCAACTGCGTGTATACTTTTGAATCCCTTTTGTCACTCCAATAATTTTTTTTATGACTTGAAAAAAATAGCTTGCCAAAGTTGAGAGCCTGTGTAATAAGAATACCGAAATTAGAATGTGACACTTTCTAAAATTATTAGACACTTTTAAGTCAAAATTTAGAAATATTAGTCGGAGTTTTGACATGCTGGCGATAATTTTGCCTCTGTTATCTTTGCTATGGTATAAATAAAAGACTTGAGAAGAGTAGAACAACAGAGACTTTTGTCGAAGTTTTGAAGTTGTTAGCAAGGTATTCCCAAGTGGTATAATCATCAAAATCTATTGTTTCATTTTATGCTTTTAACGAGGCGGCAACGAAGCTAGCTGTGTTATCTTTAAAAAGACAAAGGAGATGGATGTCCAGTCGTTTATATGTTCATGATTTTACATTCCAATCTTAAAATACTTCTTTTCGAATGTGGTAAAGACCAGAAGACATTAAATTTTACCAGGCTTCATTCACCCAGCTGGAACACAACGTTGTTTCAACGTTACATGACCGTTAGGGACGTGTGATGTAAATTTTTATGACGTTAGGGAAGTTTTAAGATGTGATGAATTAATAAAACATTTTCACTTACTTGCATTGACACAATGACAGAACCTTCGAAAATTATTTTCTTCAGGTTTTTCATCACATTTGACTTCATTTGGAACGCCTTCGAATTCCACACAAACATCTCCGACCAAACAACCAGGACTATATGTTTTTTGCCATTCACTTCTTGTCGAATCAATCGTGTAAGGTAGCAAAACGTCCGCGAATGCGTTCGCACTGTCTCCAGTCTCAATCTCAGTCGAGCAGCCAAGCTCTAAAAAACAATTAAAATGATAATATGTCAGCTCTCTCTCTAATTAGAATTTCTGTAATTCAAACAAGAATATTGATCCCATCAGGTAATAGAAGGTTGCTTGAAATATTCAATTTGATTTATATAATTGACCTATTCAAAAATATGCATATCGAATTAGAGAGAGTCAACTTCTACCCATCGTTATTCTCTTTCTTCATTCATTCGTCTATACACAGTCAGAAGACTTTTGCTGAGTCGTCTAACACAGTCAGTAGACTTTTGTTGAGTCTTGGCTGCTCTCATCTTGAATCAAAATTGTGTTTTTATATACAATTTATTTCTACTTTGAATCTAAAATTACTTGAAATCAAGCAATGCCAGACTCGGCTTTGTTTATGAGACTTATTTCTCAGTTCTCAGTTCTTGTAAACTAGTCTGTAGCTCCAGTTATGAATGTCCCGTAGAGCTTATTTGGCCCAGAGGATCTCCCCTAGTTTTTCAGAATTGAATTTTCTCTGCAAGTTGAATGGGTAGTTTCGGTAAATTATGTGGTACTGAAATCATCAATTGAAACCATTCGACCATTTGTCAAGGAAAACCAGTTTATTACATGATTTAAACATGTGAATTTAATAATAGCAATTCAAAAGTAACAACACATTTCTTTGAATGAATATTTTGGTCTAATGCCTAACATACTACTCTAAGATTCACAAAAACATTTAGCAGTATTCTGCGCTTGATACGCGCGTCGAATTAAAACTGGAAACAATAACAACAGACTTAGGCAGGAAGCCTAATATCGTAAAGCTACATAGCCCCTGCGGGGAAAAAATAGATTATAGTTTGCTTCATTTGGTTGCTATGAAACATTTTAAAATTTCTTACCTTTACTGGCACAAAATTCATCACAAGATTGTTGAACTTCAGCCAAGTAGTACCCAGATCCTTGGCAATTTTCTCTGACCAAGCATTCTTGTTCATCTGTTAGAAGCTCGCCACCACAAGAATTATCATCTTCATCGAAAAGTGTTTGGTCGTAACATATACGTGACCGTGTTTGCGTACCACGTTTACATTCACGAGAACACGGGGCCCATTCACCCCACTCTGAAACTATTTCTCCTATTCGAGAAAAGAAAAAAATATTTGCAATCATCGTTTTGAGTTTTATTTTATCATGAGTTACTACATTCCAAAAATCTTTCTCCAGCTCAAATTTATATGAAACTTTTATAAATGTATTTTATTCACAAGTAATTTTCTTTGTTCCCAAAATCTGTTATTTTTACCCCTTGGACATTTTCTGGCAAAATTGTTAAGTTAATAGAATTATACAGTTGATGCTCTCTAATTCGATCTTCAAGGGGAATTAGATATTCGTCGCATAAGGGAGCTTATCGAATAAGGGAGCGTCGTTTATGAGAGTTTCTTGACTTTAAATTTTATCGAATAAGGGAGCCTATCGAAGTGTAGAACGTCGGATTAGAGAGCATCAACTGTATAATTCTATTAACTTAACAGTTTTGCCAGAAAATGTCCAAGGGGTAAAAATAACAGATTTTGGGAACAAAGACAAAGACATCTGACTTCTTCGAATATAATCAATAAAGACACAATGTAGCAATAATGGTATATTAATGAGCGGTGACCGATTGGTCAAGGCGTCACCGTTTTAAACGAGGGCGTTCGTGGTTTGTAACCCCTACTCCTTCCAATAATATCCCGTTACAGTAAGTTCTTAGATAACCAAGCCGAAACAATGGAACATCTGCCAAAAGTAAACAATTAATGGGCTATTTTTCTAACTTCTTTAAGGGCAGAAACTTTCGCGGGCGGAAACTTTCGCTTTTTTGGGGTTTTTTTATCTTTTTTTTTATCTTTGTTTCTGCCAGTTAAGAAATAAAACCTGAAAAACGCGAAGAATAAACTTTCCTACCCAGTTTTGCACTGTTTGCTATTTTTTTCCGTGTTTTATGAGTTTTGTTACCAAAAAAGGTAAGATTTATATGAATTCGCAAAAGCTCTTTCTATGAAATTTCGGCTAAAACCATAACTCGCGAAATTTGAATTCGCTAAATTTCGCGACTTTTTGACTTCGCGAAACTTTCTGCCCTTAAAGTATATGATAGTCTTTTTGGTATTATTCGTCGGATGTCTTTATCCTTGTTCCAGTATGAGGTCTAATTTTTTAGAAAACTTGCTATAAAGACAAACTTTGAACACAACTGGGTTTTTCCTGTTCAACCTTAAGTTATAAAACACACCCCTGTCTCACAGCCCCGGTGAAACTTTTTTCCTCAGTGGGGATAAAAATTCCTATCGAAATCTTAATGGGGATAGAAATTATATTGTCCAAAGGTTAAAAAACTCAGTGGGTTTTAAAGTGAAAATTCAAGGATATTTTTCCACCGGGGACGAAACTTGTGCTTAATTTTCAGTGGTGCTGGGGTCCCGGCGGGTCTACTGTGACACAGGGTTGTTAAAACCTGATAAAGCTTACCCATGAATTTCTGACATAACGCGGCAATATCTCCATGATTTATATCCAGCTCACATTCTTTCCAGGCAAATGAATTACCATCGTTTGGTTTAACCCTATTATTATCAGGCTTTTTCAGATTTTGTATTCTCAAGGGGGGGTGTTTTCCACCAGCCTTGCATAACTTTTGATCTAGAAAAGGTATGGACTTGAAATTTGGCACAAATGTCCTCTACCATAAAAGGAGTTCATAGAAAAAAATTTGGGTTGATGACGTCATCATAAAGGTGATGACGTCATCACAAAGTTTCACAATTATCGCTGACCAATGAAAAAGTACTATTCAATAAAATAGCAATTAAAGTTGAACCAATGCAGATTTTTCAATTCTGTTTTGAATTTCTAAAAGCCAAAAAGAATACCTTGAACATATTTGCCGGTTTTTAATATACTAATAAAATCGAGGCTTAAAATCCATGCAGAAAATGAGTAAATTTTTTCAAAAAACAATGACGTCATTTATGATGACGTCAGCAGTTTTTGAAAATTTTTAAAATATTTTTGAAAATTTATCATTGATAGCTAAAACCTGTCAAAATTTGAAGTCAATTTGATGCCTAGATCAAAAGTTATGCATAATTTAAGATTTTGGGATTTTACAGGGTTTTAGCTGGATTTTATGATATGCCTGCACAAAAAAGTCCTAAAACCTGATCTGGTCGGTGTATAATTGTAAAATTTGGTATACATGCTGCTACTAGGATTATATTAAAAGTCAAAAACTTTCAGAATGTTAAAAAAAATTTTCAGTGAGCTATTAGCAAAAGAGTGCCAGCCTGGTGGAAAACACCCCCCCCTGATAAAAATAGGGTTAAATCTTGCACAATCTCTGCTAGCAGTTTGGAATTTGAACTCAAGTTGACTTCGAAAATCATCATCTAAAAAAATGATTGAAAACCAAGTTAGCTCACAACAGTGTTTTAGCGTCCACCTAACAACATCCCTAGCGTGTTGTGTGTCAGCACTGGGAAGGCAACACTTTTGATTTTAAGCCAGCAAGGTCAATATCAGAGTATAAAAAACACGATTTTTTCAGACGTGTAATGCGTTGTAATATTTCTATTGCTCAGAGCATATATAAGAAGCCCCCCCCCCCCCAACCTAAAGCTTTTAATTGTGTTGGCTAAAGAGAAAACTAATAGACGAATAAAACCACCAATAATATAGCAATACCTTTGTGAATACCCTTTCCAATGGTAATAGCAAATTTGGCGATTCTAATACTTAGTTTTTGGCTGACACCATCAAAAATCAAGAGAATATGATCTCCATCGCCAGAGCCTCGGTTTTGAACTTCTAACATAACTTGACACCATTCATCTGCAACACAGTCATCAAACCAGTCATTGAAGATATCACCATAAACTTTTATTCCGAAACCATTTGATTTTAACGGAATAATGCTTACGAATTTGACCCATAACTCAATCTTTAAGAATTCATTTGCAAATATTTTATCTTGGAATCCTAGCCATTGATTTGGTGCACCTCTGTCATGCTTATTTTCAAAGGTGATGATTTCTTCAGGATCAAATTTATCATCGACGATACCTCCCAAATAAACTTTTCCATTGTTACTTTCGTAAGGGAAATTTCTTCCAAATGCACCCAGAATTTTTAATCTTGAATTCGCAATGTTTCCCTTGGTGAGGAAAGTCCATTTTGTAGCAGTTGTTGTCCCTGTAAACGAAAGAATAGTCTATAGTTCACAGCTGAGAATTTTGCACATCAATTTTTTGGAACTACTAATGACTGTCTTTCTAATTTGATCTTCAAGTGACCAAGAACTTTCTTCGAATTAGAGAAGGGTTCGAATTATAGAGAGTCTTTTATAAGACTTTTCAACTTACCAATATTTTAGTTTGAATTACAGAAAGATTTGAATAGAAGAGCTTCGAATTAGAGAGAGATAACTAGAGAAACAAATTTTCAAATTACTTAATTCCAAGAAGGTGTTACTTTGACCTTTCAGCCAGCTCCTCCTCACTTAAAACCCTATGTAAGTAACAGGGCTACTCAAATATGTAAACTATCTAAATTTATCCCAGCCCTTTATCTGTTGGTAAAAAAACAGCATTCCTTACCATCATCCCATTGGAGTAATCCTTCCGTTTCTAAATCAGAAGCTCCCAGCCAAGTACGTTGATTTCGTAGGACGTCGCTTATAAATTGAACTTCTTGATCGTCATCCGGCATAAATAAAGTACCGCCCCAATCACGACACATTTGATCGGCATCTGATCTTTTGGCAACGGCTTGTGATAATTCTCGAAAACATTTGTTTTTATATTGGAAGCCGTGGTCTTTGGTGCAGTTACTTAGACCTATTGAAAATTAGAGTTTTACGGAATTGACTGGTAACCTAGCTTGCAAATCAGACACATGTCTCAATCCTCAACTCTTGCTTGCAGTTTTCTCACAATTTGGTCATAAAAAATTAGGCCCTAATTAGACCCTAATGCACGAAATCTATCGTTTTCAGACCCCTTCCCAGCTGGCATACAACGTTGTTTCAACGTTGTTTCATCTAATGTTATTTGGACGCTGTGAACATTAGGTTAACGTTGAAATAACGTTGTGTGTCAGCTGTGTTAGTTGAGCGAAGACCACCATATGCGCTACAGGAATATCAAAAAATTTTAAAGCCTTCTGATGTTCTCAAATTTTCGAGTTTTAAGCCTACAAATGTTCTTAACAGGTTCTTATTTTCCCCATTTTGTGGGTATTTTTGTCCATTTTCCTAAGAAATCGGGTGTTTTAGGGTCGGTAAAGTCTTAAAATGTTCTCAACTTGTTCTTAACATTTTGGCCACCGAAGCCTTATGTTCTTATACATATTAGTTTGTTCGTATAAAAAGATGTGCTAGATGATATTACCTTCTCGCCATTGACACACAAGTTCATGTCTATCCTGAATGCATTTTTGCCATTGTAATTCTTTGCTATTTGGCAAGTTTTGAATTTTAATACAATTGTTCTCGACAGTATTTTCACCAGCAATTTCGACAGGTGCTCCAATGTGATCTAGAATTTTTTAAATAAACGTTATATAATTCTTGTTTAATTTGTTAGTTATAAGGAGTTGGTGTCACAACCTGAATGGGAAATGAAGCCACTTAATTTCCCATCTAGAACGCCTGTACGTGGTTTTTACACAAACGCCGGAATTATTACTTTAGATAGAGATTTCATTTAGATTTCATGTCTTTAACATCTCAAGAACAAAGCTTAAAATTATTTTCCGAAACACATCCTTTGGGCTGTGAATCTGCCGCTCAACACACCTTTCCAAAGTAAAGGCCGGTCTCCACATGCACGCGCTACGATCATCATTTTTCTCAGAAAAAAGATTGCTTGGAAAAAAAGATTACGTCATAAAAACGTAGCGTGCGCTCAAAGAGTTGAACACATTTCAACTTTTTTCAACCGTTACGTTAGTTCGTGCCAATGGAGTTGCTTCATTTTTCTTTTGGTCAATAACGTGGAAGTTTTGCTTGAAAAAGTGCGATCGAAGCGCTCGCAAGTGGAGACCGGCCTTAAGAAAACATCTTACTATCTTGCCATTTTAGAACTCCTTCTTCTTCTCGATCCGAAGCTGCAGCTAAGAACACTCCAGGTTTCAAATAATCTGTTAGTTGGTTGAATTCTTCGAGCGAATTTATTGTGATCATTTCACCGCCGTATTTTTCTGCGCAGTATGTTATCCCTTCTCCGTTGTATGTCAACCCAAATGATTCTAAATCCATGACCATTATACATTTGGTGCCTAATCTTACGGCACCGACAGGAGCATTTGGTAAGTGGCAATGATCTAAAACAAAGGTTCTATTTTATCGATTTTTCGTGGAGGTTAGAGGAAGGGTTAATATATTAAAAAAAAAAAGAGATTTGAAAACATATTTTAGAAAGTAAAAGATATCCTATTCGGTTGTTTACCTAAAATTGGTTTACCTAAAATGCATACTGTTTAACTCTGAAGAACTTAGAACTTAGTAGATTGATGATAGAAAAAACAAATTACCTTCTGGCAAATTATAATAAACCAAATCTCGAAGTAAGACTTTAGCTGGTTCATAAAAATCATCTGATCTGTACACATGAACATTTTCGAAAGTCAATGGATTTTCGTTGATCATTTGATGAATGATTTTTCCATTAATACGAGCAAAATAAACATATTTCGATCCTTGCTTGATTTGAGATAATTCGATTGAGTACCATTCTCCTAGTTCCAGTTTTTCTTTACTTGTGAAACAATAATTTCGATTGTCATTCAAACCAATACAAGTATGGAGCTGATTTGTGTGATCTTTAAGAAAAATTGCCGGCTGCCGATCACCCATTTGTCTGGTATTATATGTTCCTGTTGTAAAACGTAGTATATTACCCCAAGTTGTGAGCGTTTCCATTGGTTGAACATTGAATGAAATGAACCAAGCTGGCTTCCATACTGAAATAATGCCAATTAGACTATTCCGTGTTGGCTCTGCATCATCTAAGTAAAAAAATGGTCGAATTTCTTTAACAATCTGCTTTATTTCATAGGATTCGTGTTTTTAGTACTCAATTTTTTTCTACGTCATCACATTGATAAATTTTTATGGTTGAGCACTCTTTTGCTTATCAATTTTCTCAACGTCTTTTTCGCCCTTTAAGTTGAATAGAAATATCATGTAACAGATACACGAATTCTTTAAAAATTTCCCGTTATATATCGAATTTGTAGTAAAAAATGATACCATTTGTTCATTTATTCTTACCTTCAGGCAAATTATAGTATGTTAAATTTTGAATCCTTGCTTTAGCAGGATCAAACAAATCATCGGATAGGTATACTTTGACATCCGAAAATATTCGGGGTTTTGTATTTTCAACTTTTTCAACCTCTTGTCCATCGACATTGACAATGAAGTAATATTTCTCTCCTTCTTTGATCTGTTTTATTTCCATGGCAACCCACTGGTTTAACGTTAGTGTTATGAGGTTTACATGATAATTAGGGTCATCATTTAAGCCTGTTGCAATAAGTAAATCAGTTGTATTTTTCTTAATAAAAAGAGCTGGTATTCTTCCTCCGATTACCCTTAAATCTGCATCCGGGTCATTTGTGAATTTGAGGACGCTTCCCCAGTTTGTTTCAGTAGTGATACCAGTAAGCTGAATATTGAAAGATATAAACCAGGCGAATTTCCATGTTGGTATTGTATCAATTAAGTTGTTACGAACAAGATCTTGTGCATCTGTGAATAGCGAGGGCGTGGTTGTCGGGCCCGCCGTCGTCGTTGGTGCTGTATGGAAACATTTTTAAAATTGTCAGTGAACATTTTCAAGCTTCAAAATTGTGTAATCAATACTTAGCCTTAAACAATAGAATTTGATATTAAAACATATTAAAGTCTATTCACGATAAGTGTGCACTCTTTTTTCTTTTACCTATAACTTTTGAAGGAATTCTTCAATCTTTATAAATTTGGTATCATTGGAAAGATATTAATGAGTGGAACAATTCAAAATAAAAAAATCTTTAAAAAAATTCCATAAATGAAGATGAAAATGAAGAAGAAAAAAATGAAGATCTTGTAGAATACTGCTATAACTTTCATTTTCACTGGAGAGATTCTTTGATCTTAGAAGATCATCACTGTGAAGAAATTTCATTAAGATATTTATTCAATATAAAGTTATGATACAAAGTTAATAAGTGATCGACCCCAAAAAACAGCAAAAAACTGCAGAAAACAGCGTTTTTAGACGTCAATCAGCTTATAACTTTGTTTGATATCTTTTGACTGAATGATTATTTTTGAGAAATTTTTTCACAGTAATGACGTTCGATAATCAAGGATTCACTTCACGGAAAATGGTAGTTATAGCACTTTTCTACAAGATCTTCATTTTTTTCTTCTTCACTTTCATCTTCATTTTTAGAATTTTTTTGAAGATTTTTTTATTTTAAATTGTTCCACTCACTAATATCTTTCCAATGATACCAAATTTATAAAAATTGAAGAATTCTTTCAAAAGTTATCGGTAAATGAAAAAAGAGTGCACACTTATCGTGAATAGACTTTAAAAACAGGCTTTTTCTAGATATTGACATCTCTTCATGTCATTGCAACGACTGAACAGGTTCACAGGGTTACTAGCTTTCAGATCAAAGCCTCCCAGAAAATCAAACCTTGGTCCATTTGCTCAAACAAACTTGGCTTCCACGATACACATTTTTTAAAAGAGCATCCAAAATTTTTGAAGCCTCCGCATATCTTCTTAAATTTTGAGTTCTGTTTTTGTACTTTTTCTTAAGAAATTGGGTGATGGCTAAAATATAAAGAACAACTTAAGATTCTAACGTAAAGCCATAAAATGTTCTTAAATTGTTTTATAATATTTAGGCCATCGAAGACTTATGTAGTTTATTTTTTATAAAAAACGCGTGTATTGTCAATCTCGCACCCAGCTTTTTTATTTTTAATGATGACAATGATTTTTAATATGTGAGCTATCTGATTCATAACAGGGACTGGGTTCAAGAAATTGTTTTGTAGCATAGGAGTTACTTCATCTAATGTTTCCAGCTCACCCAAATAGAGACTTATACGCATGCGTAATTTATCGTTTTTTAAACCGCTAGTTGTTATAAATAGCGTAAAGTACAAAAAGTATTATGTATGGGTGAAAAATGTCGTTCTTTGATAGTCAGGGTTAGGGTTAGACTAGTAAACCACGTCGTTGTATTTCGCTGCAGATTAAACTTGCAATGGGATCTTTGTCTATATGCTCACTGAATACAATGTCTTTCCAAACCACTCTCCCGCGGCAATTTCTATTTTTATAAGAACTCTTTATAAGCACTATTCCCGCATTCCTGTGTCCAAGGAAAGACAAACGGCTGCTAGTCTAGATAGGGTTAGGGTTTGTAGTTCTTTTTGTCGCTTTTTAATATAATTATTTGCCGTTCTTTTTAGATGGTCTGAACGTTGAAAAAACATTGTGTGCCAGCCTGGGGTCTCATAGAGTTAAGATTTTATTAGACTCTCACCTTCAGGTAAATTGTAGTACGTCAAATTTCGAATCAAGCCATTTGTAGGATTTCTGAAAACATCACTCGCATAAACAGTAACATTCTCATATCTCTTTGGACTTTGATTCTCTGCAGAATAAAATTCAACGCCATCAATATGAACGGTAAACATGTATTTAGAGTCTATAAATTCTTGTTTGATTTCAATCGCATGCCATTGATTAAAAGGTAACTCTTCACTCAGAGGTGCGCATTCTTCTGGTTTATTTTCCAATCCAATACAAAATTTCATTTGGTTTTTATACATAAAAACAGCTGGTTGTCGGTCCCTCTCTTCATCTTTATCTTGCATACCAGCTGTAAAACGGATCAGGTTTGTCCAATTACTCGGAACAGGAAGTTGTTTGAAATCGAAAGAAATGAACCAGGCTGTCTTCCGTAATGGTATAACATCGATTTTATTACCCTTTGTGATTTGTATATCTCCATTTTCTATTGTTGAATCTGAAAAGTAGATTTTGGATATTAAAATAACTGTTAGTTTTTGCCCATTTTTAATACTTTTTGGTATATATTTATTACGTCTTACGTATTTTGCTTTACATTGAAGTGACGTCAGCTCTCTGAAACAACACTACAGTATAACGCATTCAAGTGACTTCAATCACACCCAACCACCCCCCCCCCCCCGAAAATACTGGTTGAAATATTTGCAAAATGTTATTATAGACCAAACGGTAATAAAAGTAACACAGTGTCCATTTATGGCGCAGGAACACACCCCTGTCTCACAGCCCCGGTGGAACTTTCTTCCACAGTGGGGATGAAAATTTCTATCAAAATCCAAATAGAAATTCTATTGTTCTCAGTTCAAAAAGTCTAGTGCAGATGGTTGTAGAGTACAATTTTAACCAAATTTTCCAGTGGGGGTGTCTGTTGGGGCCTGTGGCACAGGGGTGTGCATTTGACCTTAATTTCATGAACGTGGATATGATTATTTCTATCACTGAACCTTCAAATGCTTGAGGAACATGAAAGTATTGAATTACTAACCGATTATTGTTGTTTGTACACTTTCGCTTGTAATTGCTGCAGCAGTCGTGGTTTTTGTTGTAGATTCAGAAGTTGTCGTTGTTGTAGGGTCAGTCGTTGTAGTTGTAGGGTTGGTGGTCGTCATTGTAGTGGTCGTTGTGGGGCTCGCAATGGTTGTTGCAGTGGTGGTCGTGGCAATTGTTGTTGTTGTTGGACTCGTGGTGGTTGCGATCGTCGTGGTCGTGCTTGCTGTAGTTGTGGAGCTGGCTGGTGTAGTTGTTGGTGGTGATCCGCCTTGTGGATTGTTCAGATCTAGAATAAATTAATAAATATTGAAAACTGTATTGGAGTGGAATCAGGAGGCTTCAAAGTAAATTCCCAGCTGGCACACAACGTTGTTTCAACGTTCATTTAATGTCCATAACGTCCATATATTCTTAGATGAACGTTAAAACAATGTTGTGTGCCAGCTGGGTTGGTACCAAAAACTAATTTTCTTTTACTAAAGGAAAAGTTCATTTTTTCTTCTTCATTTTTACTATTTAAATTTTCTCAAAAACTTTACCCGTTTTTATAAGAACATTTAGGAGATTTTTTAGGAGAATCCGTAAAAATGGTCACAAAACGGAGAAAATAAGAACATTTAAAAAAATTTTCAAGCCTAAGACCCAAAAAGTTAAGAACATCCGAAGGCTTTAAAAACTTTGGATGTTCTTATAAAAAAGAAACGGTTAGTGCTCTGAATTATCTTTTCAACGGTATTTTGAATATGTTAGGATCGGAGCATTGGTTGGAAAATGACAAACACAACAAAGATTAGCGCTTTTCTTGTGCTGATCAGACACATCTCCGTACCTTTTCTCTATACGAAGAAAGCTGGTCCCGTACTTGTAAAGTACGGTTTGTTGGAAGGCACTAGCTACCGGGATTAAGAAAAACATATTAAAATACCGGATTGTAAGCAAAAAATAAGGCTAACCGTATAACTTTTGAAATACCATTTTCTCGTCTCTTTTTTCGTCAAATCCCATCATACCGTACGAAAAAAGGGCCAATCCCGTAAACATAGTAAAAGTACAAGCCCCCTATCTATTGTGTAAAGAAGTACTTACCTAATTTACAAAGTGGTTTGAGAGGTGAAGCACAATCATATGGTTGTAATTGACCTCCATTAACACGAACACATCCTTTATTTGGGTTGGAAAAGAAGGGTTCGGGTGGTGGCTCCACTGGGCTATTATCTAAACAAAAATAATGATGTATCAGTAAAAATAAGTTTGCGACCGCAGTCCAGGGCGACCAGAAGGCTCCCTTTTCGTAAAGCTGTCTACCCGAAGGTAGGGGAGGGCGCCACTCCTTTCCCTGGATTTCTCCACTTACCCTTAATCTGTCTCTTTAGTTGCTGAGCATCAAGCAGAGAGGCATCAAGTACCATTTTGGGAATCTTTGGTATGACCCGGCTGGGGATCGAACCCACAACCTTGCGCATCGTAGCCGGATGCTCTACCTTCATGCTACAGTCGCTCAATAATGTTTACTTGAGTATATTAGTCTCCATAACTCGAACATGCGCGAGGAAATCTAATTTACACTTGATGAGGTTTTAAACTTACAAAACCGGAAAGATATTTCCTAGTATTAGTAGTATTTTATTTTGAAAATATACGAATTTGAATTGAAATATACACCTTTTCGACCGTAGTCGCGCGGCCAGGCGCATGCCACTTAATCAATTAGCTATCCCCCTAAAATTTTGACGCATTTTCAAATGTTCTTAACTTGTTTTTACTATTTTGGGCATCGAAGCCTTATGTTTTTATAGAACAAACTATACACGAACATAAGGCTTCGAAAGCCATTTTTTAGGAGAATGGGTAGAAATGGTCACAAAATGGAGAAAATAAGAACATTTAAGAACATTTTTAGGCAAAAACTCAAAAAAGTTAAGAACATCCGAAGGCTTCAAAAATATTGGATGTTCCTTTAAAAAACGTGTATTAAATGCAAGATAGAAACTAAACGGTTATATGATAAGAATTGAAACAAAAAGAGGAGCACTATCAAAAGTTTAGCTGCTCAAGAAGCGCAAGCAAAAAGGTTACATTGATATTTTTATATTTTAGTCACGTGATCAATATCGATGGGCAATTTAAAGTCGTCTAACATGTGATCAAACTTGAACTCCTAGACAAAGCTATATATCCGCAATCTTTGATCGGAGTTTTTGGCCCAGCGCGTAGCGGAATGGGCTTTTAAAACGCAACTGGTCAAAAAGATTTGACTTTTATCAATTGACAATTGTCCAGGCTAAAATTCAATTATCTAACTTTCTATTGTGCGCATGCGTAATAAAAAACCACATATAATTAATGCCTCCAACTTATATGGTCAAATCTTTCTTCTTTAATTATTAAGAGGTACTTATCTCAAAAAATTAAAGTAATTCAATCTTTATTGCTCGCCAGACTCAAATGGCTCTATACATCGAAAAAATTCACTCCTGTAAATTAAGTTGTATACGTATAGCGACTCTGCAACGGAAAAATATGTTGACGCTAACCTTTGCAGGGCTTAGGCTTTCTTGTTTTAGATTGGTGGCGCCCGCAAAAAAGCTATTGCATGCGCAAAAAGATTCAATTTCAAAATAAAAGCGACATGTTTATTATTCAATTGAAATATAAACGCATACTTACATCATTAACGAAAAATCAAATTTTCCTCAAAGCACTTGGAAAACTTTTTTTGAAGTTTTCTTTTTGTATACCAAGTTTTTCGTTCTACATCTGCAATTTGAGCTTTACTAAGCTCATTTGACGTCAGCCGATACTTCGATTATCAGCCGGATAGGAAGGTAAAGAGTCTATCACCATATTTCCCTTATACCCTGCCTAGTAGTGCTTGGGATTCGAACACAGTCAATTGCGGTGCAAGTCTCTGATCGAAACCTTCACACTACAGATCGGCTTTTCTTTTTGGTTAAGTACTCTCTATTCTCTACATCTTCAGATGTTAGTACTGTAATTTCATGACTCATCAAAACACGAAAAAACGTTAAGAAAATACTAAAATTTACCTAATTTTCTCCATGAGTTAGTGTCTGTCTGTCTGAAATAAGTCCACACTTTAGCAGGTATATCATCAGGAAGACTTTCAAGGTCTTCCAAGATGTCTTCATTTATCATGTCAGCAGTTTTCATGAACATTTCATACTTTTTGGATCCATGTGTGCTCGCATCCAAGCAAGCAGAATTTTTATCAGAAGAGCCTGCCTGCATGAGTTGATTTATGTCCCAAGACTGTCTTAATAAGATATAACATCTTTCACCTCCTTTGATCTCATCCAGAGTCGAGCCAGGACAGTTTTGCCCTATTATAAAGAATAAATTCAGGCTGATAGGAGGTTAATAATTTCGTCACTTGCAAAGAAAAGATTTAACTTTTGCCGACAGACTTTTTATTGAAGTAATACCATCGTCAAAAAGTTTTCTCGCCGAACTCGTCTCCATCGTAAACGAATTGATCTCAGATTTCTCAGATGATGGATTAAGGGGTGTGCAAATAAAATCATTTTATTACAGATCCATACCGGCGTGGAACCAGATCCCAAAAAATGTTGTTAATGCTATAAGTCAATCATTTAAAGCATTTAAAGAAGAACTGACTCAGGCATGGATAAAGCAGCCATTACGTTACGATTCAAGATCACTTTTGTATTATTATGTAGATAGACCGGTTTGGAGGTCCTAGTGTGCCTGGACTGTATATCCTGTATATCCTTTAATAAACAAACAAACAAATAATACACGTTGGGTTTTTAAAAGAATAAAGGCTGGAACAACACAGTAAAATACCAAAAAAATAAGCAATTTTGCATTTCCACATTTTCTTTGTCAATAATTATCAATTATCAATAATTGTCAATAACATAATTGTAAAATTGTAAAAACATTTTGTCACCGAGAGTTTTTTGTCACTTTTTGAAGACGATCTTTTTTTACCAACAATGAAGGATCATATTGTGAGAGATTTTGACGCAGAAATCCTATCAAATAGGCTAATGATAATTTCAAAAAAAGAATTATTTTTCATCTTACCGTTTTTTAAGGCCATACATAAAAACTTATGATTGGATCCACAATTATCGGATAAAAAAGCTGTGCCTGCTGAGTATTCGGCACGCTTATATGCCATACACTTGTTAGTGTCCGCGTAAGGATTCCATTGTGTGTCTTCAACTGTAAGATTGCCATCTGTTGATATAAGAAGGAGAATGAAATTTATACACGTTTTTTTATAAGAACATTCAAAATTTTTGGAGCCTTCGGAGGTTCTTAACTTAAAATTATTGATTTACTCATCAAAATATGACAATTTGTATCGGTTTCTCGACTACGATCGAACTCGGGTGAGTTAGGGTATGTTTCATGTCTCAAAAACATAAAGAAAATATACCCTAAATATTTATGACCAATAAATAGCAGCCAAATTAGGAAGATCTACTCAGGATTCATAAATTGCTCTATACCTTCAGGTTGTGACCTAAATTAATTATCACTCCAAAAATTAATAATCATAAAGAAATTGGAATTAAAACGACATCGTTTGATGATAAAATAATAAAAAATTCCAATGAGATTTTTTTTACTTTGCCTTCCGTCCCAAACATAGCGGTGCTGGTCCCATTTTCCGGCTGTCCAAACAGGCTGGTTCCTGTTATTATCGTAATCTTGGAGAGCGTTAGCGATCGTATTGACACCGTTTCCATCCCAATAAGCCAACAAACTTCCCTCTTTTGCTGAGATCAAAATAAATAAAAACCACCAATTTAAATTTAAAATCTTTGATCTCTAAAATTGGTACACTAGACCAATTTGCAATGTACGGCTTTGGTTTTTCAATTACTACCCAGCTGGCACAAAACGTTGAAACAACGTTGTGTGCCTACCCTGAGTATCAGAGGTTAAGTTTTCAAAGAATATATTAACCTCTGAAGACCAATAATAGAAATTTTATCGCGTATGTGTCAATCTAATCACTATAGAAAGAATCAAAGATGAAAAGCAAATATTACTTTATTAATGTCTAGCAGACTGTATCAGTATGCAGTTTACTATTTACGAATTCCCCAGAAACCTCCAAGTGTAATTGAAGTGAGTTTCTTTCGAAAGAAATCTTTTACATGATCCCCAAATGTATAACAGTAATTACTAAACTATTAATTATGGAAATTTCACTGTTGGTAATTAGGTTACTTTCAATCGGGTGTTTGTGTTAAAACAACGTGGGTAGTAAAACTTATGAAGGGAATAAGTGGCTGTAAATCCTACGTATAAGATTCAGCTCTAGCCTTTGGTTATCTCTTTATTCCAGGGGGAGGCTACTTGGGCTGGCGGATGATGGGTATGTGCGGACGGGACCTCTGAAAAACCGACCCTAAGAGAGACTGATTTTAGCTGAAAAGTTGACCCTTATTAGAGAGACTTTTTTGAAAAATTTTCTTCAATTTTTGAAAAAAGTCCTACTTTACCGTTACAATTTTTTTCTCTCGAAAAAAAAAAAGAATTCCTAAAAATCGTGAATTTTCCGACCCTTAGAGAGACTATCTTATCGGCCAAAACTTGGTTTTAGCCTTAATTATTAGTCGGCCCTAATTTTAGTCACCTCGTCAAACTGTTTTTATTACATCTTAACGACCAACCAAATCACATAAGAGGTCCCTTCTAGTTTGATCAATTCATGATATGCAACGCTGGAGAGTTTCAGTGAATTTTCAAAAATTTCCACCCAATACGTCACTTTTTCTATTCTTTAAAGGGTTCTGACCATAGTGGATTTTTAGTATTTGCCACGTACAAAATATAAATTTCTACTTGATGTAGCACACAAAACTGTGGCATGTTATACATTTTTTGTTAGGTCAATTATCCTCTAAAAATTTAAGAATTGCAATGAAAGAAATTGATGAAGAAGAAAATGAAGAATTTTGCGAGTATTTCAACTTTAAAGAGCTTATTTTCGGCGAAGAAAAAACATTTTGAAATTCTTTTTGCACTAAAGTCTATTCACGATAAGTGTGCACTCTTTTTTCTTTTACCTATAACTTTTGAAGGAATTCTTCAATCTTTATAAATTTGGCATCATTGGAAAGATATTAGTGAGTGGAACAATTTAAAATAAAAAAATCTTTAAAAGAATTCTACAAATGAAGATGAAAATGAAGAAGAAAAAAATGAAGATCTTGTAGAAAAGTGCTATAACTACCATTTTCCGTGAAGTGAAACCTTAATCATCGAACGTCATTACTGTGAAAAAATTTCTCAAAAATAATCATTCAGTCAAAAGATATCAAACAAAGTTATAAGCTGATTGACGTCTAAAAACGCTGTTTTCTGCAGTTTTTTGCTGTTTTTTGGGGTCAATCACTTATTAACTTTGTATCATAACTTTATATTGAATAAATATCTTAATGAAATTTTTTCACAGTGATGATCTTCTAAGATCAAAGAATCTCTCCAGTGAAAATGAAAGTTATAGCAGTATTCTACAAGATCTTTATTTTTTTCTTCTTCATTTTCATCTTCATTTTTGGAATTCTTTTAAAGATTTTTTTATTTTAAATTGTTCCACTCACTAATATCTTTCCAATGATGCCAAATTTATAAAGATTGAAGAATTCCTTCAAAAGTTATCGGTAAATGAAAAAAGAGTGCACACTTATCGTGAATAGACTTTAGATGGTGTATCTTTTACCGAACTAAAAATAGATTTTTGGAAAATTTTTCTAAAAGCTTATTTGTCTCAAATTCTTGAAAATAGTGCTTTTTGACTAATTTTTCATCCCAATTTTTCATAGTAAAACAGCCATAACTTTCTAACGAACGCTCTACTACTATTACTTCAAATGACTAATTAGTCAAGTATCTTATAAAAACTCCAGCTCATCTGAACTAGAATGAATAATCTATTAACAAATTTTACTTACCAGTGCAGTAAGCTTGTGCTTGAGCATGAGTCACTGCACTTGAGCCTCTGTGATAGCATATTGACTGGTATTCAAAAAATTCTGCTGGACATGCTAAAGTAGAATAAAAGAAAAGATCATCGTTTAGATTAAGATATTCTCATGATGTGATATTTCACGGTCATAAAAAAATTTCCTCCAGGAAATGGGCCCCCGAATAATGGGCGAATAAAGGGTTTTATGGTTGGTGGGTGGTTTCATGGTTGGCGGAGAAGTGGAATCGGTCCTTTTTTCGGACGGAGTGGCGGAATTTGGCGAAAATTCTGACGGAATTACGGAAATTGAGTTTCTGACGGAGACGGAAAATTAGACAATTTTAGTCCGGAAAAACGTAATTTAGCAGAAAAATTTGCGGAATTTCGGAATTAGCAAAAATAATTCAAAATTCGTCGAATTTTTGACAAAAATTTTGAATCTCAAAGGAATTTTCAGTGACGGAATTACGGTTAATTTTTAGACGGTTCGACGGAAATTGGAGAAAAAATTGGTGGAATTGCAGATTCGGGTACCCCCTGAAGCCCCCCTCGAATGAAAGTATTGAGACTGTTCGAGCTGACAGCAACAATGACAAACAGTTTATGACGTAATTTTAATAAAATACTTCATAAAGGGTCTGAATGAAAAACTCGCATTTCTAACAAATTTATTTCAATATTTTGAAAGAAGCTTTTAAACTTATTGCTTTTATGGGATTTGCACTCGTTTCGTTGTCATGGATAATTTTGTTTTCCGATGAGCGAAACATGTCGATTCGTATATACTCTTTGCAGCACAATTTAAAGCTTATACTCAACTTAGTCCAGAGGAATGTAAAGAGATGGAAAAACAGCTTTTCTGATTACTCAAAGTTCAACGATCACTTCTATTGAAAATCCTATTGTAAAAACGTTGTCGACCGACGGGGGTGCTCTGCTGACGTTCGAAAAATGGACCCTACGTGGGACTTGAAATTTGCGAAAAAAGTGACCCTGAATGGGACTGAAATTCCAAAATTTTCTCAAATTTTCTACTTTTTCCCCAAATTTTCCAAAAATAGGCACCCTACGGGGGACTGATTTTTCTATTTTGGTGTTTTTGCGACCCTACCTGGGACTCGTGGAGGTCAAAAAGATACCCTGACCAGCGGAGCATCCCCGTAACCCATCTTGCCCTAGTACCCCTCCCCCCGGGATTAGGTCATTAAATGAAAGTCCAGAAAAGACGGCTCGCCATACAAATCGGACGGTTTCTACATAATTTGACGTTAACATAAAAATGAAAATTTGTTTTTCCTTTTTCGCCGACTACTAGTTCAATTTTTAAGAACAAGGAGCAATTTTTTTACCAATGTATTGCAAAAGAAATTCTTAACGCAATGATATTGAATTGGTTCTCGTAAAACTGTAAGAAATCGAGTAAAATCAAGATGAAGTTATAATTTTCTCGAGCTCTAGCTTTCCATATAATGATGCGGTCATGATGCGGTTATATCAGTAGAATCACTAGGAAATTCTGAGCAAGAAGATATATAGGTATCTTTTCGTATAGGAGAGGTGTACCAAAAATATTGGCCCTAAAAGTTTACGCATAATCAGGCTTGAAACAAAAGAATTTTGTCACAACACACTAATTATGCAGATTTTTTATAGCGACAACAAAAGAAACCTATTAACTCAACATAAACTCCCTTAAGGGCAAGAGACCTGGTATATGACGAGCCGTTTTTCCATTGTTATCATTAAGCTGTTTTCCATCTCTTTACATTCCTCTGGCTTGATTAAACCTAATAATTACTTACTTGCTTTGGCGAATTCTTTGAAAGAAACAAGAAGGGCCAGCACAATCCAAATATCTAAAGAAATCAATTTGAAAAAAAATTTAGTATATAAACATAGTGAGTTGGCCTTAAACAGCATATATTTTATAAAGTAGCTTGATATATATTTTTGATGATGTTAGAAATTATAGCGCAGCACTATACAAAGCACTTTTGACGAAATAATGCAGAAAAAATTGTACTTTAGTATTCTACCTTAAGAAAATGAATTAATGCGAGAATAAATTGATGCGGAAAAAATAAATGCGAGAAACCCCCAAAAAAGATTTATGTTTTGTGGAACGAATTTTGTGGGACGAATTAATGCGAATAGGCCCATTTTAGGAATGTTGTGGAGTTAATTACTATGCAAAATAACTATTGATTTTAGGGCCTATTTGTTTCACTTACTATAAATGCTGTAGATGCTAGCTGCTAAAAGTGCTATAGAATTCCATGAAAACTTTGAAAATGATAGCAAGTTTTGCTGTCTACCATCTTGATGATCCCTGGTTGTGCTTTAAATTTTAAATAGCAGCTTTCAATCAATTGTTTATTCACAGCTGTGTGACCACTATCCCGCCATTATGAAAATAACTGCTATTTTGATTTCAGATATAGACCCGTGCGTGGAGCAAGCTACAGTTTCAGCTCTTCACTTCTCTAATTTTATTGGTTTAAAATCGACAATCAGGCTAAGGGCCTATTTGTTTCATCACTATTTTTGCTATATTTACTACAAGTGCACTCATTTCAATTTTTTCTGTCCAAAACTGTAGCACTTTTTGTAAATAAACTTGCAAACTCCCTATCAGAAAAAATAGTAAAAATCTTAACCTTCTGCAAGCAAAGCAAAGTTTGCAATTTCTTCATTCACAGTAAAAATTGCATCTAAAATCAGACTGGATGATGTTTTCTTAGCCTGATTGCCGATTTTAAACCAATAAAATTAGAGAAGTGAAGAGCTGAAACTGTAGCTTGCTCCACGCACGGGTCTATATCTGAAATCAAAATAGCAGTTATTTTCATAATGGCGGGATAGTGGTCACACAGCTGTGAATAAACAATTGATTGAAAGCTGCTATTTAAAATTTAAAGCACAACCAGGGATCATCAAAATAGCAGACAACAAAACTTGCAATATTTGCTATCATTTTCAAAGTTTTCATGGAGTTTCATAGCACTTTTACCAGCTAGCATCTACAGCATTTATAGTAAGTGAAACAAATAGGCCCTAAGAAAACATCATCCAGTCTGCTTTTAGATGCAATTTTTACTGTGAAGAAATTACAATTTTTGCTTTGCTTGCAAAAGGTTTAAAATCTTTACTACTTTTGCTGATAAGGAGTTTGCAAGTTTATTCACAAAAAGTGCTAAAGTTCTGGACAGAAAAAATTGAATTGAGTGCACTTGTAGTAAATATAGCAAAAATAGTGATGAAACAAATAAGCCCTTAATAATCTCGTTTTACTTCATTGGTCCATGTCTTTCTTTAATATTGCATTCTAGAAAATGCTTTGGGCGCTTAATAGGTATTTTATTTTGCGGGAAAGGGTCAAATTTGCATTGATTAATTTTGCATTAATTAATTCTTGCATTAAGTTATTCCCATAAGGTAAAGATCATGCTCTACAGTTTAGCATCTCTATAGTAAGGATTATGTTATAGGAAGTGTTCATATTGGTTTTGAAACATTTCGGAGCAAACAGAATAAGACTAACCACCTATGACGCAGCAGCTTACGTTAACCTAATGTCATTTTAAAACCTAATCGGTTTTAGGATTTTTCGGCTTTTTCCCGATGTTATTATCCCTGTTTCGGATTATTTCCCCGATTTGTGAGTACGAAAAAACGACTGTCTTAAAGTCTTCAAGAGAACAGAGCAGTTTAGCTAACACTTCACCAAAATCCAGGACTTTTTATTCTGTTTCTTGATGAGTTCCACTTGTACTTTGTCAATTTACAAACTCTACAAGTCTCTTCTTGTGACTATGATAGAATCCTTTGAAATGCTTTGACGCAAATTCGTTTTTTTCGCTAACTGCAGGAGCTTCGAACGTTAAAACTGACGTCAAAAAATCGAAAAGCTGAACTCCAAACATTTGAAAAAGTTGCAAAGTGGAATAGACGTTAAGACCATGTTCAGACGTTACGGTTCCATTCCATTCTGAAACGATACGGTTCCGAAACAAGTGTGAACGTCAAAATTCGAAACGTCAAAAAAGAAGACGTTACAATACAAAACAGATCGAAACGGTTTCGCTCCACTTTTTTCATCGGAGCGGAGCAGCTCCGTTTTCTTGCTCCGAAACGTTCCGAAACTAATATGAACACACTCGATCCGTAACAAAAATCATACTTAATTCATAATTGCGTAGAAAAACGCAGGTGACGTCTCGTATAGGCTAGGAGTACTTCCATCCCGATTAAAATAGTGAAGCGTATCTATTTCGATCCGCTTTTCATTATAGCGTTTTTTTAGCATTTCAAATTTTTGTTGTCCACCCATAGTGTATCGGAACAGCTTGTTTTAAACTGTAATGCCCGAACATTGTCTGATACATTATGGCTAATTACATTTAGCTTTGAGATGTATGTAAGGAAAGATTGGGGGTTGTCAATCAGTAATACACCCCCTTCTCACAGACCCGGTAGGTTTTTCAGCCAGTGGGGGTAAAAATAACGGACTCGATGGGTATTGATATTCCCATATTTTTTATGACTGGGGATTTAAGGGCTCTGATAATAGTGAATTTTTCATAATTGCCGTGTTTAAAATGTGTTTTCTGACTGATGTAACCAACAAAACTATGGCATGTTATACATTTTCTGTTAGACAAACTATTCCTGAATCTGAAAATTCAAATATTGCATTTAAAAAATTTGATGAAGAAGAAAATGAAGACTTTTGCGAGGAAGAGTATTTCAACTTTGAAGAGCTTAGTTTCGGCGAAGAAAAAACATTTTGAAAAATTTTTCGCAGTAGATGGTGCATCTTTTATCGAACAATAAAAATTTTTGCGGAAAATTTTTGTAAATGCTTCTTTTTCTCGAAATCTTCAAAATAGTGGTTTTTCATCAGTTTTTCATCTGGATTTTGCTTAAAAAAACAGTCATAACTTTTGACACATATTGTTAAAAAAATTTTCCGCAAAATTTAAAATAGTTTAATTCTTTGCGGACAGTGTAAAGAAATTTTGAAACAAAAAAGTTAATTATCCATTAAAACTAAGCACTTTTTGTAAAAGAGGGTGATGCAACATATTATTAACATCTTTTTAAAGTTCATAACGTCATTTTTGCAATTTAATTCTTAATTACTCTTAAGGGACTCGATTAAAAAGCAATTTATAAAGGCTATTCTTTGTTAAAAGTGTTAAGGAACCTGAAATATAACTTTTATGTTCAAATACCAAAATCAATTTTTGGACTATGGTCAGAGTCCTTAAATTATTTTGTTTTCAAGTCGGAAAATTCGGTGAGGCTGAAAAAAATAGAAAAATTGGAGTACTTTAGGCGTACAAACTTTCACGAGTAGAAACTTTCGCGATTTTCGCGAAAGTAAATGTCTTTAAAAATTCTAGGAAGGGCCATTCGCGAAATTTTATGCTCGCAAAAAAAATTGACAAAATAGAAAATCTGCAAAATTTAAAACCTTGAATAAAATGCCTGCTAAAAGACTAATAAGTCAAAGAACAAATGTTTCAAGCCAATCCAAGAAGTATTTGTCCCTCTAAGCCATTTTTTCATGTGAAAATTCTCAATTTTACGTCTTGATTCGCGAAAGTTTATGCTCGCGAAAAATATCTTTCTGTTAAATTTGCGAAAGTAAAATGTCGTGAATTTCGCGATTTTTCGTTCTCGTTTCTGCTAGCGAAAGTTTGTAAGCCTAAAGCCTAACTTTTTCATTGGGGACGATATTTTGGCCAAATTTTCCAGTGGGAAGGGTTCCCAGTGGGTCTGTGAGAATGGGGTGTATATACTAGTAATACTAATAGCCCTGCTTTTTTGTAATCGCACCAACGAAAACGAAATTGGTTAACAAAATATGGTTTGATTTTGAGGGAAGTCGGATTTTAATTTTTTAATTTTAATAATAAAAAACGGCATTAAAATATACTTTAGGAAAAGAAATGATGATATTTTGAAATACTTTTCGATTAACCTCGTGGTGATTCATCCCAAATCACCCTTTAGAACCATGTTACTGCTAGTACATTTCAGATATGGAAATCAAAAATTATTTATATTTGACAAAATTAAGCAAATAAAATTGTTTCATCTGAATTAAAGAATTAGAATAGCAAACCTTTAAAAAAATATTTCTACTTACATCGTCTTTTCTTCATCTTGAAAAGTCAGGAGTGCATATTTCATTTGTCTTTCCTACCCCTTCCACTTTCTAAAATTGTATCAAATTCTATATATGTAGTTTTACCTCCCTTGGCCTTTATTGCGAAAATTGTTGAGATTCAAATTCAAATTTTGGCCTACTTTCATTCATTCGAGAATAAATTATTTATCATACAAGGAGAATTTCGAAAAAGAAACCAATTCAGTTTGTTTATATGGTTTGTCTCTTAGGAATGCAATCCTTGTCAAAATACACTTTTTTATAAGAACAATTTTATAAGAATAACGAGGCTCAAAATTGCACAAAAAAATAAGAACAACTAAGTAGAACAATGAACAACTCAACAAACTCAATTTTAAGCAACTTCGGGATCAAAGTAGTATAACGTCTAAAATACCTCAATTATTGCACCCTATGCCTATAAATAAGAACAGGATAAGAACAATCTGAGGCTGAAGTGAAAGTGCCAAAAAATAAGAACAGCCGAGCCTCAAAATTTTACTTGTTCTTATTAAAAAAACGTGTACGGACTTTATTTATACATTGAATGTCCTTAGGGTTTTTCACATATTTACAGTATAAGCTTTTTTATAAGCAACTAAACTCTGGCTGACACTGATCTGTTCTAAGCTGTATTTTTTGCTTGAAATTTTCTAAAAAATACTTTAAAATAAGGGCTAAAAGGGCTAAAATCAGCCCTTTCTTAGCCATTGCCATTGCTGAATCTTAAGATTGGTGTTGTTTTTATTGTTAATTACGTTCTGGCTAAAATCGAGTCTCAATTTCATATAAATGGTGTTCTTATAAGCAAGATCTGTTTGTCTTCAATGCTACCTGTTGCGGTTTGAAGTTGATCACGACGGGGTCGAGCAGTGGTACACGCTTTTTTTTATAAGAATGGTGTAAATCTATTTCATCATGGATATTCTAAACTTTTTTGGGAAAATCATCCTAAAATATTCTTACAGCATTCCTAGGTTAGGGTCCTAATTCAGACTAGATTTAACATTTTGTACATACGTCTCAAGCATAAAATGGCATTTTTGTGAAAGGCCTGAGCCTTACTTGGGTGAAAAGGCATTCTTAGCTTGAGTAGCAAAATTCCATGATGATGATATTCTTAGCATATTCTTAATTTTTTGGCCATTTTCATCATGGACATTCTTATAAAGTGTATATTATTATTAAAAAAAAGCGTGTACACTTTTTTATGAGAACATCCAAAGTTTTAGAAGCCCTTGGATGTTCTTAAAATGTTCTTACTCTTTAACCATTTTCTGAGTATTTTTGTGCAGTTTCCTAAGAAATGGTGTGTTTTAGAGTTCGTACAAACAAGCCATGTTCTCCCAATGTTCTGAAATTGTTCTTTTCGGCCATTTAAGCCCTAACTATGTTCTTATATAGTCTGTTCCTATATAAGAAATGTGTAAATTACTTCAAAAATTATGTACTACAAGATTTTTTTTTATTTTTATTCTGATAGAATTTCTGATAAGTGAAGGGAATAAAAATTCTGGGGGCTATTTTTTATAATTCGCAACAGTATCAGTGTTTTCGAACTATATGATCGAAGGAGAATCGAACTATCGTAAGAATCAAAGAATTTACTCGTCGTCGATCCCTCAATATTTTGGTAAGGCCAACAACAAAGCTTTGATAAGAAAATTGAGCCCGATTTTATTTTTTGCCTTGAACACAGCCATCGAATAAAACTTCATAGTGAAAATTTTAATCACGTAGAATTAGGTCATAAACCGCCAACACTGGGACAAAAATGTTGTAGAGATGAGATTTTGTACAGAGGTCCAGGAAAAAAGCCCCACCCCAGGAATATGTCCCATCACACCCTCAAATCCATAATAATGGACATCTTAGACCTTTCCCAAGAAAAGAAAAAAGTGAAGTCTCAAAATTTCTGCCGCATTTGTACGACACGGGTAGTTTTAGGTTTTGCTTTGCTTTTGAGAATGAATAGTTAGTATATTTAATATCGAAATCTTAGGATGGATTCTATTTCGGGGCATACTTTCAATAAAAAAAAGCTACAATCTCTAAAGACGGTGGCAGAAAGGAAAAAGATAAAATTGAGAAGAAACATGATCAGAATATTTTGACACTTCAGAGTATTTTAGCATTTAGCAGAAGTGAGACTTCAGACAACAACGACTTTTTCACTACTGGGATGGGTACACTGATTACCAGACTGTATTCTAGCTAGTGAGATCATTGCCAAGCTTTTGGATCCTCAAATCCTAAGTTCCTTCTTAACCTAATTCTTAATTTTTATGTTAAATCTCAAAGTTAAAACTCTCCACTTTCTAACCCTCTAAGTTCAGGTTCTTAAAAACTATAAGTATTTTCTAGGTTTATTGCCATATAATCTGCCGATGATTGTACCTGTGCGAATATAGATAGTCACTTCGGTGGCACGTGTTTGAATCCCGTTTCTGTCATTATAAGTCTGGGGATAATAAAAAGACTTACTCTAATCAGCTAATCACCACCCTAACCCTATTCCTAACCCTATTGTAACTTCCCATCCGCAATAAAGAGAGTCATGCTGCTAGAATTGATGAACAATAAGCTCTGATCGGAAGGTGTCTTCCTTTTCTCCTTATTACAAGTCTTTGAGAAGAGGCAGTGTCTGTACTACAGAACGAGCCCAGCTGGCACACAACGTTGTTTTAACGTTCAAATAACGTTATTTGGACGTTATGAATGTCAAATGGACGTTGTTTTGACGTTGTGGGCCGGCTGGGAGTAAATAGGAAACCACCTACAATCGACGCCGAAAAATTTGGCACAAAAGGGGAATGTTCCTCAAAAAATTTCAAACTGCAAGCTTTCTAAGTGAGAGAGTAGAGTTCTAACTCTGAGTTTTAACATTAGACTTAAGACTTAGGAGGAGCTTAGGATATCAGGATCTAAAAGTTCAAACATATTTGTAATCAAGAGAGAACATAGCCAGAGAAAGCCACTTATTAAGGGCTCTGACCATAGTCCAAAAATTGATTTTGGTATTTGAACATAAAAGTTATATTTCAGGTTCCTTAACACTTTTAACAAAGAATTGCCTTTATAAATTGCTTTTTAATCGAATCCCTTAAGAGTAATTAAGAATTTAATTACAAAAATGACGTTATGAACTTTAAAAAGATGTTAATAATATGTTGCATCACCCTCTTTTACAAAAAGTGCTTAGTTTTAATGGGTAATTAACTTTTTTGTTTCAAAAGTTCTTTACACTGTCCGCAAAGAATAGACGATATCGACTTTCCGAATTCTCCCCGAATGATTACCCATGATGCATTGCACAAAAAATTCACGGAAAGTCAATATCATCCGTGAATTTTTTTGCGCAATGCATCATGGGTAATCATTCGGGGAGAATTCGGAAAGCCGATATCGTCTATTGAACTATTTTAAATTTTGCGGAAAATTTTTCTAAAAAGATGCGTCAAAAATTATGACTGGTTTTTTAAGCAACATCCAGATGAAAAATTGACGAAAAACCACTATTTTGCAGATTTCGAGACAAAGAAGCATTTACAAAAACTTTCCGCAAAAATTTTTATTGTTCGGTAAAAGATACACCATCTTACTGCAAAAAAATTTTCAAAATGTTTTTTCTTCGCCGAAAATAAGCTCTTCAAAGTTGAAATACTCTTCCTCGCAAAAGTCTTCATTTTCTTCTTCATCAAATTTTTTCAATGTAATTTTTGAATTTTCAGATTCAGGAATAGTTTGTCTAACAGAAAATGTATAAAATGCCATAGTTTTGTTGGTTACATCAGTCAGAAAACACATTTTAAACACGGCAATTATGTAAAATTCACTATGGTCAGAGCCCTTAAACCCCTCCCAAATCGAGAAATCCACTGGAACAAATGGAAGTACTGAAATTACAATTCTCGCCCGAGCTTTAAATTTTAGAAAACGTTAAAATACTCAAAATTGCCAATACACATTTCGGCGCTGATTGTTTAACAATTTTTAATTTTTAGTCGAGATTCAAGTTTATATGTTCTGATTTCTAGGAACTATCTGTCGCATTTTTTGTTTCCAAAAACTTATCATCGAACTTTCGCTACTTTTAAATGGATGATATGTTCTAAAATCTAATCTATTATACCTATCCAATTATAATCTGCTAACAATATGACTGCAGTATTTTAAAGGTTTAGTGTAAAGTGTTCTCGTTTCATATAAGACATAAGACACATATTTCATATCAATTATCAGTGTTCTTTTCCTCTTTGTGGCCAATCTTGCTCCACATTCGTGTCAATCCCATGTGAAAAAGCTTACAAATTAAAATTGTTGAGAAAGCCGCAAACGATCACTTTTATTCTTTTTTAAACAAAACCTTTTTAAAAGTCCGATCAGGAAGAATAATATGCCGATGACTTCCAATATATCAACTAGATCGTCAGTATATAATATGTTATAGAAGAAGTAAGGGGATGTTTCGCTGTAAAATGAATCATATTTAAATTCAATTGCATCAAGCCAATCACGCACATCATACGGGTAGGGCAAGCCAGTCCAACGTTTCATCCAACATGATTTTTCAATGTTGGATGAAATGTTTGATGGAAAAACTTGCGTTTGACAGCGTTTGATGAAGCGAAAATCAAGGCCGGGGCAAATAACCGATCCAACATTTTCATCCGACATGACTTGGAAAAAAATAAAAATCTAAAAAATAAAGAAAAAAGTATCACCAAACCAATCCAACACGAAAAATTACACAAATCAATGAGAGAACTTCTTTGATGTCACCGCAAATGTTGGATGAAATCCCGGGGGTGGGGGGTACTAGGGCAAAATGGGTTACGGGGATGCTCCGCTGGTCAGGGTACCTTTTTTAACCTCCACGAGTCCCTGGTAGGGTCGCAAAAACACCAAAATAGAAAAATCAGTCCCTCGTAGGGTGCCTATTTTTGGAAAATTTGGGGAAAAAGTAGAAAATTTGAGAAAATTTTGGAATTTCAGTCCCATTCAGGGTCACTTTTTTCGCAAATTTCGAGTCCCACAGGGTCCATTTTTCGAACCTCGGCGGAGCACCCCCGTCGGTCGACAAGGGTAGTACCCCCCCACCCCCCCCCCCCCCCCCCCCCGGGGATGAAATGTTTGATGGGGATCAAACTTCATCCAACACCGTCCAAATGTTGGATCAGCCTTACCCAAGCAAGGCACTACCCAACGCCGCCCTCACCCACACCCACCCTACCCAAAAAAGGCGCTAAAATTCTACTGCAAATTTCGTGATGAGTTTGCACGAAAGCAGTTTTCTTATTTCATATCCGGCAAAACCGAGCGCCCTCTTTTCTCTTTTGATTTTTTATTCATGAAATGCGGCCGCGCGAATAGAATTCTATCTTTGCCGTCTAGTAGTTATTGTCAACTTCAAATTCACAAGGGAGATAAGTCAAGTCGAGCTGATAAATTTATATTTTGAATGCTTTTGGGAAATCAAATAGAATGGGTATTTCGATGGATAACAACGAAGACCAATTACCTTCCTTTTCTCATATGAATACCCAAGAGGAACAACTTAACACTGTTCAACCAAGTAGTGACTTGCTGCAAAACAACCTTAATGAAAGTGAAAGAAATTTTTCGACACTGCAAAATGAAGAACAATTTTATGATGCACCACAATCTCAAAATGTGGAACAAATGCCTCATTACAATGTTACAGAAACTGAATGTGAAACATTGAACTCAGTAATGGATTACAGTAATGTTTTGGACGATGAACAACCTGCCATTCATCATGATGAAACAGATGATAATAAAAAGATTGACTTTTCAACCTCTGCTGCAGATGAAATGGAAAGTAACAATGTGCAGAAGTCTACAAGCAGGTCTGAAAAAGATGAACATTTACCTTTTCAATTTAATGCAAAACAGCTGAAAGAAACTCTGTTGATGCAACTAGATTTAATTCAACACCAACATCTTGCAATTATGGAGAAAGATAAACAAATTATTGCCCTTCGTGCAGACAAGGAACAACTTGAAGCACGTCTTTCAAGGATGGAACGTAGAATTTCAGTCCAGAAACGACATTCTCTTGAAGTTGCTACATCACAAGATGACAGTTCACCGTTAACCCGTACAAGAATTTCTTCACCTCTTGTAAAATCCCCTCTTGTTTTATCTACAGCTGGGTCTGCAAAGAAAACTGAAAATGATAAAAGTACTCCAATTGACAAATTGAATATGTTGCCAGTAACAATCACATCATGTAACGATAAGGGGTTTTGTTTTGAAAACTTTTTAAAGACTAATGTTGCTTACTTAGATTCACCGAGAAGACAAAGTTTGTGCAAAAAAAATGAAATGAAAAATGAAAAACTTAATAAAAAGCAAGTCCAAGTGCCTGCATTCCGTTTGGTAAATAATTGTGATTTCAAAATACAGACATTTGACCAACAAGAATTGGAAGAAGACACATCAGATGTTGCGTATGATAAAAGACATTCAAAACCAGAGCAAGAAGAAAAAACGAAGGAAACGTTGGGATTTGCAACAAGCACGTCAGCAACGGCAACATGAAATGCTTGTTCAGAAATACAATGAAAGAGAGAAAGGAAAGTTGCAAGGATGCTCATCTGAATTTGTATCTTCCTCAAAATCCTTTAAAAGTTCCAATAGCTCGCATGTTGATACACTTAATAAACAAAGTGATAGTATTTATGCTGTGGAAGTTTCGGAAATAGTTCCTGTATGTGCATTTGGATATCCTCTTCCTTCACTGGCTCCAAGAGAACTTGAAATTCCTTGGTTTAGCATTGCTAAACGCGAGGTGCAGTTGCGAACAGCAAGAGAAAGACTTGTAACTCGTACTAAGAAAAAGGTACGTGCTGTTGCCTACAACAGTCAAAAACGAAGGAACAGAAGTAAAACTCTCCTAACTAGTATCTAGGATTTTTTTTCATTTTCAGGTTACTTATATTTTATGATAATAATCTTTCTGCTGCTATACCATATAATAACTTAGTCAAATGTTTGTGATTCTGACCTTCTTATTATTCATAAATCCAAAGAAGAGTTAAGAGGTTAGGTTACTTTAATCGTAGAAATTTTAGCAAGACTAATTTTAGCGTTTTAGCAAGTTTTCCCTATTTTCGCAATAATAAATCTCGCTAAAACGCGCAATTGACAGACCGCTAAAATTTATCCGCGCGGAATTTTTCGAAAAGCTGATTCGCTCAAATAAATCCAATATGTTTTTTCTTTCATTTTTTATCATTTTCATAACTAGTAACGGGGGGGGGGATTTCCAAGTTTTCCTGTTCTTAGTCAAGAATTGTGTTACAAAGACATGTGAGTATATTGATTTTTGTATCAAAAAACATTATTTTTTTCAAAATCATTGCCCTCGCTAAAATTAATCCACGCAAAATTTTTGTCAGACGAGTATTCGCTAAAATTTATCCACGCGGAATTTTTTGAAATCGTGATTCGCTAAAATAAATCCAAAAAAAATCAAGATTTTCCTGACTCGCTAATATACGCTAAAATTTCTACGATTAATCTAGGTTTAGTTGAATTTGGCTTTTCTTCTATTTCTGAGGCTCATATTTGTTTTCATGTTCTTATTCACATATAAGTTTAAGTGTTCTTATTCGCATATAAGTTTAAGTGCTCTCATAGAAATGCTAAAATAATAAAAGTGTGTGATGGAATAATTTGCTTTAAGTTTGAAGTATGAAAATCTTCATTTTGAAATATTAAGGAATAATTTTTAATTACTGCAAGAGTGTAGGATTTAATAATAATTATAGGTAGCCCTGTAAACTCATTATCTGGATAACATTGTTTTTCGAAATTGATCGTCTGTTTTTATCCAGTTTTTAAGTAGGAAACTGTGTCAAGAGAAAACACCTTTTGATCAAATATCATGATAACTTTTTTTCTTCAAAAAAACTAGCGGTAGAGAGATGGTCAACTTTTTTGGATTACTAAGCATATTTTTCATAGACTCTTCTTGATGATTTTTTTAGAAATTTCTTGAAATATTTTAGAATTTTTTTATCTTGTAAATCCTACTGTTCTTCCATAATGTTCAGTTCAAACCTTTATAGCTCAAACATGTCTTGCTTAAATCCTCTGAAAAACCCTATTTGGGGACTGGAAAACATTTTCAGAAAATGAGATGTCTGAAAGGGAGGGGATATCTAGTCTCCTTTTTCTGTTATTTACACTTTTATATTTCATCAATCATTAACCTTTTTCAAATTTCTGAAAATCTTTAATTGGTTAAATTTAACAATTTTCTTTTCAACTCCAACTTATTATATTATAAATGATTCCATTTATTACGTTATTTAAAAAGAACCTTCTTTACACTTAATATGATTATTAAACAATTCTATTTTTGTCTAAAAAATCCAGAATTTATCCTTTATAAAGACAAAAGTTTTTTGGTAGGTTTTCAGAGATCTTTTTCCACAAAATTTGTTGGACTTTCAACAAATTTCTGTCAAAATTTTCGGCAATTTTTAAGGCCGATTGTGATACAAAGGTGTAAGTCAAAAAAATCACTGTTTTCACCGCTATTTTTGAAGATTTTCTGTTAAACTGGAGGAATCTTGAATTTATCGATATATTTTTTTCTCACTGTCATTTTTTAATCAGACACCTTATCCCTGCTTATCCCTCTTCTTCACTAGACGAAAAAATTCAAGAAATCTCAGATATCTACATTGATAATAATTGAATCGTTTTTGAAAAGAAATGGCTTATGAAAACGAAATGAAAGCATCAAGAACGCTCAAGTTCGTATCACATCTTGGACATCAAACGCGAATCAGGCCCCCAAAATCATACAACCGTGGCTGGTAGGTTTCTTTATTTATTTTATTAGCTATTTTATCCCTTTTTTTCTATGAAATGTTTTGCTTACTTATTTATAAAAGACTTTCAAGACCGATCATGTTTGCAGTATGTCCGAAAAAAGCGGAGCAGAATTTTCAAAAAATATGATTCCTCATGATTCGTCCCACTTTTTGTATCAACTGTTTTTTTTATTTCTCACTTAAACAAATGGCGTTTGGAATATCACATAGACATTGATTTTTCTGTTTGACCAAAATTCAATCCCATCACCCTTTTCAAATTTGCCTCAATAATTACAAAGAAAAAGTTATAACTTTCACGGCTTTTGAATTAAGACGAATAGGATTGATGTGATTGAATTTCGGTCAAACAAGAGAAGTAATACTTATGACGTTTGCATAACGAAGCGCCATTGAATCTCGTCTCAAATATGATAAATTCTTTCACCAGACACGTTTTACTCAATTTAAATACATGTTTTTTGTAAGAACATCCCAAATTATCGAAGCCTTCAAATGTTCTTTTCGGGTTTCAAGCCTAAAAATGATCTTAACATGTTCTTATTTTCACCATTTTTAAGTATTATTGTGAAATTTGGTATTCTAGAGTCCGCAGAGCCTTAAAATCTTCTTATATAGGTTGTTCTTATATAAAACGTCACGTTTTAAACGTGTAAGCGTCAATAATGGCTACGTATGAATGAAGAACAATCTTTACTTGAAACTTATTTTAGGCCACGCTTTAATCAAAAAGGCATTTTGTACCTTTGGAATACGTTTAACTAGCCTAGAAATCTAAGCTACTTTGATTTAGTCAACTAGGATAAATCTGATGGTAACTGAATAACTGACAGTAACAATATTCCAAGGCAAGTTTTAAAATCCGTAAATATAAAAAATCTTTCAAGAGCCGAAAACGCTATATTCCCATTAGCCCCGTGTGTCCTAGCCTTGTGAATACGGGTTTAGTTTTAACTAGGCTAACATTTAGCTATCTTTTATCTAGTAACAGCAATAAGTAATAGTTTATTTCATGTTGACGAAAAGGTAGCAACAAAGGCTAATAAAAGTCAACGCTGCTTTGCAATTAAAAAAGACTTATGTTTTGTTGGCAGCTCATCGTCGCTGCTACTGAGGCTAGATATTGACAGCTTTTGGTTGGCAAAGTTTTTGTTTGTTTTTATCAAGTGAAGGTTATCTGTTCTGGGACTTCCTCTCACACGCCAAATGAAATCACCATCACATTCGGAGTTCAATTTTTTAGCTTTTTCGCACATCTCTTTGATTTTTCTTCTTTCATTGATGGTGAAATCATCAGTGATGCTTAGATGATATCCAGGCTTTAAGGTTGCTCATGATTCTTTCTTTTTCTTCTTCACTTTGCAAGGTCACCTTTATCGGACGAATTTTCTTCGATTTTTCATGTTCGAACCCAATACGATGTTGATGCGTTGGTTTGATGTCGCGGATCATGGACTCTGACAATAGACACTCACTGATTGTGAAGAGAATGTTATGAATCCATCTGTTCGTTTTCTTACAAAAAGAGACAACCTTTGCGGGTAAATGTTTCACGGTGAATGCTATTTGATAATGGAAGGCTATCCCGGGGGGGGTACTAGGGCAAAATGGGTTACGGGGATGCTCCGCTGGTCAGGGTACCTTTTTCAACCTCCACGAGTCCCAGGTAGGGTCGCAAAAACATCAAAATAGAAAAATCAGTCCCTCGTAGGGTGCCTATTTTTGGAAAATTTTGGGAAAAAGTAGGAAATTTTGGAATTTCAGTCCCATTCAGGGTCACTTTTTTCGCAAATTTCGAGTCCCACGTAGGGTCCATTTTTCGAACCTCAGCGGAGCACCCCCGTCGGTCGACAAGGGTAGTACCCCCCCCCCCCCGGAAGGCTATACGAAAAAGGCTACTTACACTCACTACTTACAAAGAAATACCAGCCAGCTCATTGGTTCGAAATGCCTTTAGATTGCACCACCCAACGTGATGGCTTTCACCATACCGAAGAAATTTGCAATTGACACGTGAAAAGGTACAATCTTCACAAAAGTAGAAAATTTATATTTTCAGTAGACGATCCTATCTTAAGGTCAATACAAGTAGCATAATTATTAGGAGGCAGTATAAATAACAGAGGTGAGCTCGGCACGGGTTTAACAGTTGTCTGTACACAGACCCAGTATTTACGGCTAATTTCAAAATTCATTGCCTGTAGTTGTCATTGTCTTTTCTCATTTGAGATTTTTCAAACCGACCGCTGCTACACTCTGGTACAGAATAGTTAAAACAGTGATGGGTGTGTTTGCAGTGTTTGCTGGAAACTCTGCCGTTTTTCCTTCCTCTGTCCGTGGCAGTAAACTTCGCGTTAATATATTTTCCCACGTTTTCTACCCCTACAAAGGATGATAGCATCTTTTATACTGTTGAATGACTACTTTAGGCGAACAACTTTCGCGAGCAGAAAATTTCGCCAGGTCTAAAAATGGCGAAATCTACGAAAATCGTGGTTTGTGCTCGCGAAAGTTTCTACGCCAAAAGTAATATACGGGAATATATCCCGGAAGTGTTAGCAGACTAGATTAAACTACATTTTTTATGAGAATAAAGCTTGAGAAGATAAGGGCTCAATGCCAAAATTTGAGAATATTTAAAAAAACTTTAAGGCTTTGATCACTTAATACTAAAATTAAGAACATTTCATTTTAAAACAGGCTTAAAACCCATAAAAGTAATAATTACAAAAAAGATTTTTAAAACGTGTGCGACGTCTGAAAGACTTAAGATGTCAGGCCGATTAAAAAAGTTTTCACAGCAAAAATTTAATGGTTCTTATATAAAAAAGGTGTATTTGATGTCAGGCTGTCAGATTATCTCGTGTTCGTATTACATTTCTTTTGGTTTTGTTGACCATATTAAAGTTTGTTATCTTTTCTGAGGGTTTTTATAAGTTGAAAAGCGTGTACAAAGATTTGAATGACTTTTTTTTTAATATACTTTGATGTAGCAAAGATTGTATTGGTAGATAAGTCAAGAGAATTTATAATTGAAGGTTGATGTACTGTACTTTTTAGATTCTGTTTTGGTTGTATGGGCAAATTAAATAGGCTTTTTTATAAGAATACACTTTATAAGAATGTCCATGATGAAAATGGCCAGAAATATCATAAGAACATAATAAGAATAAGAATATTTCATGAATATATTTCTGCTTTTATAATTTTCTATTTCATTTACTTTGTACTTTACATAGCTGTTTAGTACATTGTGTTTATTCTTTTGTTTTTACGATGATTTTGAGACTATGACGATGATGATTTCGACCAAAAAGTTAAGAATATCCATGATGAAATGGAGTTACACCATTCTTTAAAAAAAGCGTGTATGGGAATAAAAATAGAAAGAACCTTTTTAAAAATTTTCAGTAGCACAGCCGAAGGATTTTTCATATGCGAGTTACGAGTTACGAGTTACAAGTTGCATTTAGAACCACGAGTTGCGGGTTACTTTGTACGAGTTACGAGTTACGAGTTGCATTTTAACAAAATAAAATCCAGGAGTAAAACGTATCCAGGGAAACTTTGGAAAAGTTCCTTATGCTGGGTGTCTGATATACACGTATTTTTTTTATAAGAATACTCAAAAATTTTGAAGTCTTCGGATGTTCTTAACTTTTTGAGCTTTAAGCCTAGAAACGTTCTTAGCATATTCTTATTTTTTCCATTTTGTGAGTATTTAAAGTAGGGGGCAGAATGTTTTAAAAGGTCCTTTTTCCCGATCCAAGGTGGTAGCGAAGTTGAGAAGCTCGAGAGAAGCTTAGCTTATGTTTCCTCTTTTTCATTATTCAAAGAACTACTATGTTTAAATTCTTTGTGTAATCATTTTCATTTATTTGTTTTTTTTTAAGAAGAATTTTTTCCCTATGAGGGAAAAGGTGTTATGAAAGTTATGTTGAATGGGAAATTATTGTAAGTTTGTAAGGATGAGAGTTTCGTGGGTTTTTTCAAAAAAAATTACCCTTTTAGGGAATGGATGTATGTAAGTGTAAGATTATAACGATAACTTTTTCAGAAGAGGAAAAAAGAAACAAACTTTGTGAAGAAGAAACATTATTAATTCTTCCTTCCATTTAGCTTATTCCTTTAAACGTCCTCATGCTGATAAGTTTTTCTCAATCTACCTTCGAGACATTTTTTTTGAAATGTTTGTGATTGTGGATGGACCATTTGATGTGTTTTTTTTTAGAATTAGTCTATAGTCCTGTCTAGTCGCTAGCCTGTTATTTACATTTAAAAAACAGTAACAAACTTGGTTTATAAACATTCTTAACTTGTACGGAACTTTTAGTAAACTTAAAACTCTGCATGATTTAAGAAAGTTTTAATTTAACAGAATATTCGTGCTATAACTTGACGAGTTTGAAATGTTTTCATGAACGGTGATCCGACGGTGAATGAAGAAAATGTTTGTTGTAAATGTCTCAATGTCTCGCAATGACTTTTCAGACGTAGTTTCGCCATTTTTTTCGAAATACAGTAGTTATGTTGTTTTTTGGACTAGATAATTTTACGAGAAATAACAATGGTATAAAAGAAGCCCCCAAGCGGTTTTCGTGATGACGTGATCTAGGCTAGGGACTTTTTTGCAGTGTGGTTTACGTGATTTGAAAATTCTTTTTTCGTGATTGCGTGATAAGAGGTCAATATTCGTGATACGTGATTTGGACTTTTTCAAAGGGATGCGTGATTATCCATTTTTTTTTTTTTTTGCTGATTTGCGTGATCGTGATTGAAGACAAAAAATTGTGTGATATCGTGATCAAGAGTTACCGCTGGGCTCCCCCCTCATGATTAATTTTCTTTAATTATTAATTTAGGCGAGAAAAATTTAATTTATTGTTCTACGGGAAGACCCCTAGAAAAATATGGGTTGGTCTGTATAATAAAAATAAATTTCTTAAAATCTAGTGTCGGAATGTCAAAATCTAAAAAGATTCTTACGTTTTGAAGCAGTAAACTTTCTCCTCTTTATCGATGAGCGACTTTCGTGACATTTTAATTGGGATATTTTAAATTCATCTAAGTTCTGGGATGAATTTACACTTTTTCAACTTGTTCAGTCAAAAATATCTGCAAAAAACTTATCAAGTCCCGTCCTCTAACTTTCCAAATTCAATGTTATTATTCTTTCGATTTTGAAAAAAAAAAACAGGGTCGGTCGGACCTGTAGAACAATAAATTAATTTGGTCTCGCCTTATCTTTAAGGAGGCCTCCCCAGCGGACCCAAAATTCATGCCACCACGCCAATTTTTTTTTCGATTTCGCGCCATCACGCCTGAAAAATTCGATTTTCCCGATCACGCCAAGTTTTTCGATTTCATGCCATTACCCCTAGAAAATTTAGTTTTCACGCTCATATTCTCTGGATACACTCAGTTTTAGACCGCGTTTAGACACATTGGTATGGATAAAATGCCGTTATATAAACTTAATTTTTACCCACAAATATAATTTATATAATTTTTCCTATCGGAAACACCCGAAAAATCTGGAAGGAATTTGACCTCTGTTTTTCTATTTTTAGTAATACACAGGGGTCAAATTCGGGTGTTTCCGATAGGAAAAATGACGTAATCTTGACTTATGCATATCAATAATTGTTGGACAACTGGTCACATCAAAGGGCACCGGTTTGAGGGCTGAGGTATATTTGAGTAAATTGACTAAGCCCACCATGGTTGGGCAACGGAGAAAATTTCTGAATTTTGAAGGGTTATTTTATTTATATCAATTCAATTTGAAAAATGATTCATGTAAAAATAATGGAAATCTTTTAAAAGTACAAGCAGCTTTTTTGGTAAAAACATGAGGGGTCATGCCTCCCTGGTCCCCCGTTGACGGGACCCATGGGCATTAATTGTGAATTAGCGTGAATAGTTTTCAAAAGGGGAACGAGGAGGCTCCACCCTGGTTGGCGTCGACGGGAGAAATTTTCAATTTAGTATGGCTAAAATCGCTCTCATTTACTCTCTTTTTTTCCAAAATATGGTTTAAACATCACAGGATTCCTTTGATCAATACCAATCTGCTCAAAATTACACCTCAAAATAAACCTGTTGCTTCTTTCTGTTTGAGGTTTTGCTATAAATATATATATTTTCCTGAAATAAAGTACCTAATGTCTTTGATGCATCTAATGAATAAGCAATAAGAGATTTTCGACCCTCTCATCGTATTCAACTTTATTTTGAAGACTAGCTAGCAACTGCTAAAGACAATTGGAAGTTACAAGGATAAATGGCAGATGAATAAAACTGTTTGGACCGTTTCTATTATGCTTTTAAATGAGATCTGTAGGAGGCTCCGCCATAGTTGGACATAAGTTCATAATTTTGAAATTTAGACCCTCTAAATTGGCTAAAATGGACATAGAATTACGTTTCAAGTAATAAATATAATTTTCACGATCACGCTGAACTGCAAATTTCACGCCATCAATCACGCTAAAAAAACTCGATTTCACGATCACGCCGGCAACTTCATTTTTACGCCATCACGCCACGTACGGGCCGTTTTTTTCAAAATTTCACACCATCACGCCACGAAAACCCTCCATCACGCCATCAAGCCAACCGCTGGGGGGCGCCTCTTTAAGTTATCAAAAATTATCAAGAACTGAAAATCTTGAGTGTTCTTTGGAAACAAAAAGTTGAAAACTCAATTGTTCTTATACAACATCTTCTGAGTATTTTTCCTAAAAAAAACTCTGAATCTGCAAAGCCTCAAAATGTTCTTAACTTGTGCTTAATATATTTTGTCCACCGAAGTCTTATGTCCTTATACTGTATAGTTTGTTCTTATAAAAAAACGTGTATCTACCAATTTGATTTGTCTAAGGGGGTAGTTTCTCATATACTTCTTACAAGAAAATCCAATATTTTTTGAAGCCTTCGAGTTTAAAAGCCTGAAAATGTTTTTAAAATGTTCTTACTAGAGTTTTGGAAAGCCTTAAAATGCTCTTAACTTATTCGTAAAATTTTAAGCATGGAAACCTAATGTTTCTTATATAGTTTGTTCTAGGACATTCTAGAGTACGATACAGATGAGATGGAGTTTTTTATAAGATACTTTAATAATTGGTCATTTAAAGTAATAAAATTGACCCGATTTTTAGAAAAAGGTTGACGTCACTGGTTGACGACCGACCAAATCAAAAAGAGCTTTTAAAACTCCATCCCGTCCCGTAGGGTATCGTGAAACGAAACTAAATGGGAAAGTATATGGAGGGGAAGAAAGGTCCTATTCCGAAGAGTATACCATTTCCCCCAGAAAGCCTCTTCTACACTTTACAGATCATCTAAATAATGACGCAATTTTTCGAGCTCCAACCCTGACCCTAACTGATAATTTCGAAATAATCAAAAATCGAAAATATCGAAAAGGTCAAAAAGGAAGAACAAGAAAAGTCCAATTTTGATTCATTCCTAATTGTTTATCACGGTAATTAACTACATGTGGTCTAAAAGAACGACAAATTACGCATGCGTGTTAACGCAGAAGTCTGATTTTTTAACTCTTCGGAATGGGACCTTTCTCTGACCATGGAGATAATAAAAATATAGATGGAGTAACAACTTTTCTGTAATAGCCAGATAAGTCATAAAACTCTTTGAAATTTATTTCAAATCGGCCTCCTTTGATTACCAATCCTTGATAGCAAAAATCAGTCAAGTTGAGTCAAGATATAGATTATAAGAACTAAAGTAAAGTTATTCTGTCCAACGAAACCTTGTATTTTTAGGTAAAATGCGATTTTTTTTCGAGTAATAATTTCTTTATAGTTTTAAAAGAAGTTTTCATTTTATCGGGAAGCTTTCGAGAGGTAAACTTCTTCAAATTTTGCGAATTCTTTGTTGTTTGTGGAAGGTTCTTTGCTATAAATATCTTTAGATCTAAAATAGCAGCTGCCTCAAAATTTTGATAGAATATAGTTGAAAGATTGGCATTAGTAAATATGTAAAAATTGACAAAAATTGGCGAGGATTCCCTGAGAAGCGAACATTTCAAATTCGATGTTCTGTGCTTATTCTTGCAAGTTTTTCTTATGTTTTATAAACAAAACTGTCATCACACAATGAACAAATTAAAAATGTAGCGTGATGTTATTCAAATTCTCTTCGGGCGCGTTCACACTGGAAAGTTTACTTAATTAAATCTATCAAAGTTAAACAAAGAGATTTATGATGGATGAATACACTGGTTTATTACAGTTCTTTGTAGGTTCACGAGATCTATTATAACACGGTAATTGATTTTGCTTAAGGCTTCTCATTGGTTGATTTTTTATTGAGAGTTTCGATTTCACCTGTGATTGGTTGATATTGGTATCCATACATCACTTGAAATCCGCAAACATATTTGTTCTAATGGTTTTACTCAATAACTGCATTCATCTTACACATCAACAACACCGTTTGCACTATTTCTAATTTTTTCCTCAGTTCATTCGTTTTTGAAATCGTAAAACTTTTTGTTCACTGCACGCATTCTTTGTTTATGCTTCCTTAATAAAATCTTTTGTTTTAAGGGAAGCCTCTACCCTACCCTTAAGACAATAAAGCTTACGACTCTTAATTAAGGAAGATCGATTAAAAATTACAATACTACGCGTTCGACTCTTTGTTAAATGCACGTTCTGTATTGTAGTCAACAAAAGATTCTCCTAACTACATTTTTATTAAGGAAGGTCTATAGTGTGAACACGACCTTCGACTGAAGTATTCCCATGAGCGAAAGCAAAATTAATGGCTTTTTCCCAAAGCAACCAAGCAACAGTTTGCTATCAACGATACAATACAATAGAATAGTAGGAGTGGTATCTCCATCTATATTTTTATTACCTCCATGCTCTGACTGTATGCGACGTTTAATTGATGATATTTTTTGACAAAGGAAATTAAAAATGCCTTAACTTACTGCCATTAAGTCAATTAATAATGGTGAGTCTCATAAGAAAAAAACGTAAAAAACGTAATGTATTTTTATTAAAAAAACATGAGTCTTCGGGGCCAAAAAACTGATTATGAAGGCTGTTATTTCAATTACAATAAATTAAAATGCAATTACACTAAAACACTCTTAAAACTTAAAATAAGAACATTTTAAGGTTCTTTTTAGGCTTCAAAGTAAGAAAAAAATAAGAACATTATCCGAAGTCTTCAAAATTTGTAGACGTTCTTATAAAAAAAATCCGTGTAATAAATTTTCTTTAATTTCTTTAATTAATTCTATCATCATGTGCGATTAAGTTGTCGCAAATTACCCATTAAATTTCCAGCTTTTCATGACATAAATGCAAAAAAAACAAAATATTGCAAATGTTGCAAAAACAGTTTCTATGTACACTGAGCTGTATATCGTAGCCAAAGCTTAAATTCATTTTTTCTATTCATTCGTCTTATTCATTATCTGATTCTTTTTTAGATCTCATTTAAGGGTTTTCGTGATGTCGTGATTGATGAAGGAAGCATTAGTTGCATGATATAATGTAATCTACAAGTATTCAAAACTTTTTGTAATATCTCTCTAGAAGAAACTTGTTGAGCAGTGTTTTGATACCGTGAGATCAGGTAACTTGCATCAGTGGAGGGAAACTTGCATAGCCATCAAATGACTGACCAATCAAAGCAGCAAAATTTCAAAACAAATGAACTAGGCAGCTTTGCTCACAGCTCTACTCTACCATTTTTGTTTTGATTTAACTTTGTATTTTAATGACCAGCCAGGTCATTCATTTGAGGGCTATGCATGTTAGCCTCCATTGATGCAAGTTACCCGATCTCACGGTATATCACGGCTTGCACTTTGGGTTTTTGGTAAAACGCATTTTAAAGAGAGAATGATCTAAATATCTAACTGTAAGAAGAACAAGCGGATGCTCCTCAGATAGAAAATAGGCTTATAATAGAAAGTCACAGATTTCAAACTTTCAGCCAAACTCTATCAGGCTCTCGTGTCATGAAATAAGTGTATTAGTATATTTTTTGTTTTCATTTCAGATTTAGAAGTATGGGAATATACGGTGGAATCTAACAGAACAACCAAGGATGGCGACACAAATGACTCAAGGGGTAATTCTACTCCTGGTTTGTTTCACATTGGCCAATGTTTATTACTTCATACAAAACTACAGCCAGAATACGTATTTCCAAGAGGTTAGAAGGACTTTGACCATCGTCAAAAATAAAGAAGAGAACGTCGATGTCACTACGGCTAAATCAAGTTCCGGTGGGTTGACTCAAGTTAATGAGATATTGAAACGTTTACAAACTTTGGAAACGAAGCGAAATGTAGACATGGCTAATAAAACAAAAACTGTTTTGGATGGACTGATTGGTAAGTTCTGGCCAAACGGTCAACAGGCTAGTGTGGTTGACGAAGCTGAAAATCTGAAATGGTTAAATCGTACGAATGCGAAAGGCTTCGCGGAATACGGCGACGGTACGTGTCCCGTCACAACAGATCGTCCACCGTGGCAAAAATTACTTCGCGAATGGGTAAAAATCGCTAAGAAGCATAAAATCCGTTATTTCTTATCTGCCGGTTCGTTACTCGGGGCGTGGCGTGCGGAAGACGTGATCCCGTATGATGCAGATATGGACATACGTATCCACATCGATGATTTTGAAAAACTCTATCTATCCGTTACGTCAACGTAAGTTTCGTGTGGGACGCGTATGATGATTACGAATCGCATTTTTATTTTACGAAGGATTGGCGATTGCCGTACGATTTACGGCGTCGGTATACGTGTAAAGGGAAGAAGGTTCATGAGTATGAAGGACAATGCTCATTTACGGACCCGAACGCACGTATGATTTACCGTCAATGGCATATGGACTTATACGCATACACAACGTATACTGACGTCGTCAAATTTTTGCCACGCGACGCCGCGTACGAGTACCGTAAGGAAGATATTCTACCGATCACTAAATGTATGTTTATGGAAATTGAAACACGATGTCCACAAAATCCGACGGCCATTTTTAAAAGACTTTACGGTAGTTCAAGACCTTTGCCTACCAAGAAATGTGTAAACAAAAAGTACGTTAGAGTCTAGATTTAGAGCGTCATGAATTTAAGCGTTCTGACATTTGCGTTTTGTAATGGGGGGGGGGGGGGGGGGGTTCAACTTTTTCAGTGTATGTTTTTAGTTAGCCATAAGATAGCATTTTGAAGCTTCTGTCTTGTTTATCTCAATATTTTATCTTTTTTTAACATTATATTCTTTACTCGCGCTATCATTTGGGAATTTTTCCTCACCATGACCTTTTTAGGGAAATTCAAGTTTACAAACACTGGGCGAAATAAGAGATATCTTGAAAATATGATATTTCCAATTACTTTTGTAAATATGGAAATATGACTTTTCTATATTTCCAAAGTTGAGGAAATATCATATTTCATGATATTTCCAAATCTGAGACATCAAATTTTCAAAATATGATGTTTCAACAATGAATTTCAGAAAAGTCATATTTCCATCAAGGTCAAATTTTATCAATGAATACACATACACGTTTTTTATAAGACTATCCAAGATTTTGAAGCCTGCGGATGTTCTTAAGTTTTTGAGTTTTAAGCCTAGAAATGATCTTAAAGAGTTCTTATTTTCTCACTATTTTGTTGGTATATTTCTCCATTTTCCTAAGAAATTGGATGTTTTAGAGTCCACAAACATATAAAAAAAACGTGTAAGCTAACGAAATTTTGTACAAAATTTCGAATGTTTTTTTCAAATAATTATCAATAAGATTCTATTATCATGAAACTTTGAACCTATCTCGTTCAGTTGACAAAGTTCTTATAAAATTAGTGTAATGATATTTTATAAAATTTACAAAAACAACAACAATTTATGAAAAATAACAATTACATTTGGAGACGCTTATGCATCATGTTATAACTTGCAATACCAAAATATCTTTGATGCAAAATATTTGTTTAAGGTGAAACGATCCTCCTTCGAAAAAGCCACTAAGGATTTCTTAATTCTAAAAAAATAGGGTGTCAGATATAAAATATATCAATATTGCCCTAAAACAGAGTACAGGACAACAGCAGATAGGACATAGACAACAGGACATAAAGTTAGAGGACTTGAATAATTAGAAGTTCCCCTTTAATTATGTCTTCTCCTTCAAGAGTATTCGCTGGTCTTCGCCAGCGATCAATAACCTCCTTTGCTTCGACTTTGATTTTGCCTTGTTTGACGTCATTGTCGAGAAAGGCGAGGTCGGTCACGTGTCTACTTTCAATACATGAATCCACTTGTCGATGTGCGATAATGATGTGACCACCTGGTTTCACATATCGTATAATGTCCGTCAAGCATTCGTACCCAGGGTGTGATGCTGAACAAAACAAAACACCTGATGAACAAACAACGTCATATTCTTGAGACGGGATGACAGAATCATCGTCTCCACTTTTCAGTTGATAGAGTTTCTGCATTTTTCCTTTCGATCGAGCAACATCAATGATTTCTTTGCACGGATCTAACCCATCAATATTTTGATAACCATGTTCAGAAAGAAGATCAGAGGTTGCGCCTGTACCACATCCATAGTCAAGGATCTTGATATTTTTCTCATTCGAATACAACTTCAGGATTTTTGTAGCCACAGCTTTAGGGCCAGAATATTCTTCCTCAGAAGCCCACTCATCGTACGTTTTCGCGTATTTACTGTAAAGTTCTTGTTGCTTGGCAAACTCTTCACTCGTATCTTCACGTACATCAATGAAATATGACCATGCTACACTGGAAAAGTTTTCCGCTTGTTGTGTTGCTGCAGCCATCCTTTTTGAGGTATGTTATGTCTGCACAACTCTCTCTGCAGAAAATGACACTTAATACTGTCGAAAGTGATACTTATAATACGTATTTGCGCAATACACTCTCCCTTAAGTGATGAAAAGGAAGTGATGCACACTTTTTTTATAAGATTGTACTCTATATAAGAATATTCATAATAATGAAATTAGCCAAAAAATTAAGAAAATGCTAAAAATACCACTATCATGAAACTTAGTAACCTGTACCTAGGAATGAAAAATCATTCCCATACCTGTAATAAATAGCTAATTATTCCCCATCAATACTCAAAATTCTCACAAAAGGATAATATATACATTTCTTTTACAATTGAAAGTTAGAGATATATTCTTGCCATGTGTATTGTCAGGCTTTATTAAATGGTTGTGACGCAAGCTGTCCGATAAAAGTAAAATACGTTGTTGGTTCTCTAGTGGTCCAGTACGGTATATATTTTCCTGTAAAGACCACTGCTATTATATTAGTGACGAATAAGCCTTGGTTGCACTCACATAGTTTTCTTCTTCAGAATTGCAATGCATTGAAATGTTTCGTCAGTTTGAACAGGAGTGAAGTGACGTATTGACTGATTTTACCTTTATGTCAATTACAAAAAAGCAGCTTTTTGTGGCTCAGTGATGTAATGTCAGAAGACATCGCAATGGTGCATATCATGAATAAGCATAAAAAATAACTTCTCAATATAAAACGGTTGAGGACATCCACAAAACAATGTAAAAACGCAGTATTCTTATAAAAAAGCTTGCAAAACGTATCAAGTGGCAAACTTGTGAAAGAAAGTCTGATAAATTGCAGGTTGTATTCTTTCTCGTCAACGAAGGAGAACATATAAAGCTCATAAAAAACAAAATACGCTTTGGATAGGTTGAGTACCCTTTTAAGATTCCAGTTGGGTTTGGACCTGTTGATCGGTTATGAGATTATTTCGGACCGGTTTTGCCAAAGTTAAAAAATCCCCCCCTATAAACTAATACATTTTTTCGATACGGTTTCCTTATTCTGTGAAAATTGAAAGATTTTACTGTAGTACTTCCAGAGGGGCACTCAAGGAACGTCTTTAGGTCTGGACCTTATAAGGGTGCATTTTTCAAGCTGTACTGCAAGGGTCTGTGGTCTAAATGAGCACTTACGAGAGAAAGTGTACTCTAATGATGCGAAAATTAAGAAAAATGAAGCTTTTTAGGCAAACCTTCGGACAATCTGATCACTTCTTGCCTTAAAGGGACATAGAAGTAGTAAAATATAAACATTGCGCGAACCACGTGTCATTAAAGAGAACAATTAAAATCACGTGTCCGAAACATACTTGTAAAACAATTAAACAATCAAAATTAGCCATATTTGGTTTGATTTTTTATTTTGACATGTGACATTTGTTTTGATTTTGTATCCGCTGCATACAGTTTGTTTACAAATTTCACAAGTACTTATTTTGTTATGTCCCTTTAAAATGGACAAAAGATTTCAGGAAGTTCAAGAAAGGCTTAATTTTGGGCGCGCATATGGTCGTTTTTTAAATTGAGAGCATTTACACCATAACAATGACGTATGTATAATAATTTGAACTGTACACCAAGAACGTCAAAAGCATCCACGAGGACCTTTTTTAAAAGATCATTGAAAAATCTGTTTCCTAGATCAAATTTATCTGTTCCCCGTCCAAAAACCAAAACTTTGCTCCAAATATACTCTTTCCTAGATATTTTGATGTGTTATTCCTAAAAAGTTTGCTCATTTTCATTTTTCCCCTCCATTTACCAATCCTGGACAAAAATTGTGAGACAAGGGTAGAATATAAGCTTCACCCCTTCCCCCCCCCCAGTGCGCAGTGGTAATATGTTTAAGGGCATTGGAAAAGTCGGTGGGCAGGCCGTTCGCACTAAACATATTGCCACTGGGGGAAGGGGGCCATTCCATGTTTTTCCATCAGCATTTTCCAGTGTTTTTGTCAAACATTAATGTCCATGATTATAGATAATTTCATTTGTTCCCAGCTATGATATGACTTTATTTCAGGAAACAGATAATGTCGAGGAAATAGTCTTACTTAGAAATTTGCATCTGTTCCCCTATTTTGAAAAAATGGGTTGTCTCAGGGAGGAATAAATTTTGGGGGAATGGCCTCGTTGGCTGCTTCTGTAACGTAACGTAGCCTTGTTTACAGCCTTTCAAAAAGTAAACTTGTTTTGTAAGCCACCGACTTTGTCAGCGGGATAAATGACTCAAAATATAATTATCATTATTTTGGAAAAAACGATCAATTAATCTGGCCCAAAAAGTTACCGTGAAAAGCACAGGCTGAGATCATATATCGACCTGTTCCGACCAATCCAGATTCTATTTCTATTTGCCAGCGCATCAACTCAGAGAAAAGTAACCATGATGACAATATCCAAGATCTTGGATGAAGTTCAAAGTTGATTTTTTTATTCCCGTCGTTAAAAACACAAGTTAAAAATGTCATCAATGCTTTTTAAAAAGAGTCAGTGATAGAGAATCATAACATAAAGTCTGTCTATTATTTCGATTCAATTAAAGTTACATTACCATAACTAATACGTAATATTTACATAATTCTTTGAGAAAACAGATAAATGCAGCAAACCATAATCAAAAAATCATTTGCCTTGGAGACTTTAACGCAACTTCCTCTGCTGTCTGGCAAAACTCATCGCTTCGCGACCTTGAAGTAAACAACAATGGTGAACGTTTCCACCAATTCTTTAACACGTGTCGTCTTTCCGTTCTCAATACTTGGTACAATCACAAACGTTGTCGGCGCGTTACTTGGTATTCCCCTGATGGTGTCACCCAAAAAGTTTACGATTTTATTCTCGTTAATAGTTGGCTACGTCAATATTCCCAAAACTGCCGAGTGTACCGTAGTTTCGATTTTGATAGCGACCATTGCCTTGTCATTGCAACGCTCTGCACGCCGTGTACCAAGAAAGCTCGCTTTAAAAAGAGACAACCAATGAACAAATCTAATTTAAAGTTTGATATGAATCGATTTCGTAATGACCAAGATATCCAAAATCACTTCATGAACTCTGCTATAACAAATTTGGATTCATTACCAGTAGACAACGATAATAACGAGTTGCTCAATCAACACTTAATTCGCTCGATAACCGTAGCAGCCGACCGCACTGTCCCCAAAACAAACAACCCGTTTCCTACTCAGCCCTGGCACAATGATAAAAAATTGGCTGAACTCTATGAACAGAAAACTTCACTTATTACTAGAAATGCTGAATTTAAGGACATTGCCAAAATCAGAAAAAAGATTCGCTTAAGGGCTCGTTTCCTGAAAAATGAAATCAGCTGAGGCTGACAAAATTAACCAACTTGCCATCAATAGAGAACTTCAAAGATTGTTTCAACGAGCTAAACAGCAAGTGACGACTCTGAAACATATACCTAGCTCATGCCCAACAGATAAACTTATGAAGCATTTTAAATCAACCCTACTGATCCTTCCTCGACAAGGACCCCTGAAGAACTTGATTCGAATATCCCAGAATTTGTCGAAAACCTCCAACGCATATCGCAGACTGTCCTCATAAACGATCAGCCACCAACCCTGAATGAGATCGAACTTTATCTTAAAAAGCTTAAATCCAATAAAGCATCTAATGACATTGATGCTGAGTTTCTCAAAAAGTTGAACCACCCAATTATGTTAGAAGTATTGCATCGCATGACCTCAAACCTTTGGCAAAACCTGGACGTACCCCACGCTTGGGGTAACTCTCGACTCCGTACTCTTTGGAAAGGTAAAGGATCCAAAAACGACCCTACAAAGTACCGTGGACTTAGCATCGGATCAACTGTTTGTAAGTTGGTCATCAATCTCATTCTGGGTCGCCTTCGTCCTTGGTACGAAGCCCAGCTTTCAGAAGAGCAAAATGGTTTTCGCCAAGATAGGGGTACCACCGATGGTATCTATACCATAAAACGAGTTCAACAGATCACTCACCGCAAGAAGCAACCTCTTTTTCTCCTCTTTGTGGATCTCACCGCGGCTTTTGACCACATCCCCAGAAAATGGTTATTTGACTCTATCAAACTACGTTTCTCTGATAATCGTTGTCCCCAAATCCTCAACATCCTTGAAAAGTTGTACTCAGACACAAGTCTAACATTTGAAAAAGAGACATTTACGACTACATCAGGCGTACGTCAGGGTGGTCCTGAAAGTCCCTTTCTGTTCAACCTCTTCATCGACTTCGTCATGCGCGTCTTCCTCGAAAAGTCAAATAATATCCAATTCTTTCAGCAAAAATACCGTGTCAGCCCACGAAGTGTTTCCAGGGATAATCGTTACGTGTTGAGAGAACAAGAAATCGATCTCAATGGTTCATCTCCCCTACCATGGTGCGGTTATGCGGACGATCTAGTTTTGTTTCTAACCAGTCTGGACAGTTTACAGAATGCTACCAATATTCTGAACACTGTATTTAAAAACTTTGGTCTCACAATCAACTCATCCAAGACCGAATCGATGATAATCAATAACGATGTAACAAATGAATATCCAAAGTCCATAGTCTCTATTGATGGAACTCCACTCAACAACGTTCAAAAATTCAAATATCTTGGCTGTTATGTCAATTACCTTGAACCGAACTCAGGTGATGCCGAAATTAACCATAGAAGTCAAATGGCTTCAGCCAAGTTCAGTGAACTTTCAAATCTCTTGCAAAATTTTCAGACCAATCTGAAAACTCGTGTTAAATTTCTCGACAGTTTTGTTCGTAGTCGATTGACATATGCATGTCAAAATTGGAACACAACTCAGAACCAACTTGATCGCATTGATGCAACATATCGCACGTTTTTGAGGCGTATGGTTCGTAATGGTATGAAGCATGTTAACGAAAAGGAGAATGATTTTCGCATGGTTTTGAGCAATGTTCGTTTACATGAAATATGTGGTACGAAAGATGTTAGTGTTTTTATTAGAAATCAGCAACGTAGTTATTTGGCACATATTATTCGCATGAATGTTCACAGAAATGTGAAAAAGCTCACGTTCAATGATGATATATATACAAGGAGAGGGCGTCCCGTTAAGTCGTTGGTTGATTTGATTATTGAAAATGAAAATGTCACTCTTGATAGATTTTGCAATCTTGCGTTGCAAAGAAAACGTTAATGGAAATGTGATGGATTAATATTATTTAATATTATTTATGAGAGACTGGGTTACCCAGGTTTTTATTCTATTTATTTGACGAGAGTTCGGTGTGAAGATGTTTCGGTTCACCGAGACGGATTCACACCCTATTCGACCTAGGAATAGGGAATAGTAAAATCTTATATATATATAATGGTTTAGTAATTACTGTTTCCTTGGTTATACATTTGGGAATCATGTAGAAGATTTTTTTTTGAAAGAAACTCATGTAAATTACACTTGGCGGTTTCTGGGGAATTCGTAAATAGTAAACTGCATACTGATACAGTTTGCTAGACATTAATATGGTAATATTTGCTCTTCATCGTTGATTTATTCTACAGTGATTAGATTTGACACATGCGCAATAAAATTTCTATTATTGGTCTTCAGAGGTTGATATATTTTTTGAAAACTCAACCTCTGATACTCAGGGTAACGAGCAAGGAATTATGCAAAAAGTAATGCGCTATTTGGAGAGAGGTCTGCGATTCAGACACTCGGGTGAAACAAGGCATGTCCCAAATATATTTTGTGTGACGCGCACCGCTTCCAATTATTCCTTAACGTTCATATATAGCTCAAAAGAATCATATCAACGAGCAGATTTCGGAAAGTGCTGGGTCAAAAATTTGCATTAAGCCAATCTCAAGATATCGGTCAAAAACTGATTTTGACGTTATAAAATACATAATAAAAACACGTCATAAGTAAGATTCAAATGACGTCATTATTGAAAAACAGCGATAACTTCAATTTTATTAATGCAATCAACACCAAATTTTGACTGGAGTTGTAAATTAATGATTCTGAAATATTTGTTCAAAAATTTTCAGAAAATTTGAATGACGTCATTTGCTGTCGGGAAAAATTAAAATACGTCAAAAAATGCTGACGTCATCATGAATTTTCAAATTTTTTTTCATGAAATATTTTAGAATCGTTAATTTACATCTCCAGTCAAAATTTTGCTTTGATTGTAGTAAGTTAATCGGAATTATCGCCTTTTTTCAATAATGACGTCATTTTTGTCTTTTTGGCGTGTTTTTTCGATGTATTTTATAACGTCAAAATCAGTTTTTGGCCGATATCTTGAGATTGGCTTGATGTAAATTTTTGACCCAGCACTTTTCGAAATCCTCTCGTTGATACGATTCTTTTCACTTATATATGAAAGTTAATGAATAATGGGAAGTGGTGTGCGTCACGCAAAATATATTTGGGACATGCCTTGTTTCACCCGAGCAACAGACAGAATACATCTTAAAACTCCTGGCGCGGCGGTGGCCTTTGATCGGCCACATGTACTCGGCTCTGCTGAGCCGAGAGTTTTGAAAAAAGAAAGTTTGTTTTGAAAAATCGAGCATGCGCGTCCAACAAAAAAAAAGAACAACAAAGATTTTAACTATTTCCCACATCTCAAAATGATAACTGCATAAAGAATCGTACACCAATTTAAGAGAACGCTTAGAGAACGGTTTGCAGGAAGTGTTTGTTTAGACGATTGAAACTAATTCAAAGGAAATCGAAGGAAGAAAACCAACATGGAGGACAGATTTTAGCGTTTTTTCATTGCGAGTGTTGTTTTCAAAGATGTTTGTTTATCACTCTCAAAGTTATGATTGACTAGAGAGAATTCAACTATGGGCTCAGATGTAAGATTTTTTTACCTCACCCTGTTTTTCTAAGAACAGATATTTGGCTCTTAGTCTCACACAATTCTTCTTTTTCATGAATTTCATTTTTCAGAATTCAGAAAGCTCTTGGATTGGGCTCTTCCAGTTAAAGTTACCCAGACGATCTCAATCGAACGGAATCAACGATCGAACCAGTCGAACCAAATCGAACGCAATTGACCGATTGAAATTCGATTGTCGAACGCAATCGAATCTCAATCGAACGTCAAAATTCTGGGTAATATTCGATTGGTTCGATTGTTGTTCAACTGGTTCGATCGTCGATTCCGTTCGATTGAGATTGTCTGGCTTTATTCTTGCAGCTTCCCCAACATCCAAGCTCTCAAACATCACAAGCCAAATGAAATTACTTTCGTTTCGATTTCCCGTAGAAATTATGCGATGAACAATCCGGGGGTCAATGAATCGACGATCGAACGCAATCGAACATCAATCAAACGCAATCGAATATTAATCGAATCTGAAAATTGCGGTAATATTCGATTGAGATTCGATTGCGTTCGACAATCGAATTTCAAACGGTCGATTGTGTTCGATTTGGTTCGACTGGTTCGATCGTCGATTCCGTTCGATTGAGATCGTCTGGAGTTACAGGGGGGTGGACAACAGCAGATTTCTGAGGTAAAACGTTTTTCCAAAATTCCAATATAGTCATCTGGGGAATTACGGGACAGTTAAAATAAACGAGTAAAATACGGGACACCGCTAAAAACCGTATTATTATCAGTTAAGTCACACTAGTAGCGTCCCGCCCAAGCCAAAATATGTATCAAAGATTAATGCTGCGAAAGCGCTGTATCGTTTATTTGACTCGCAAGCAAAAAAATGCGCCGCAAAACTTCTAATGGGATTCATGAAAAAATAAAGAAGTGGATACGCTCACGGAAAATTATTTTTAACCTTCCGTGTCCCTATCCGCAGCTATATAGCTGTTGTTAGGCACACGGAAGATAGCATTATATAATTTAAAAAAATCCGACAGTAGGCCAGACGTTGTGGCCAAGTGGTTAGAGCGTTGTACAAGTGGTTATGTAGTTTCTTTGTTTGTGAGTTCAAGCCCCACTAAGGTCCAAAGTTTTAAAAAGGGTAGAGTAAGCACAAAGGATTGAGTTATGGAGGAGTTCTTTATAAGAATAAAAATAGCTGTAGTAGTAGAATCAGCAATGTTGTTCATTGTTGGGTGTTGAAATGACGTTCCTTTTAACAGTTAATGAAGTACTTGGATGGTATGGTATGGTATGCTGGTATGATAAACAAACATAGCATATACCGTAAGTTGGTCTAATCTCGACATCTGTCTTCTAATTTCGACACCCTTCTTTACAGTGCTGCAAATAAGGAAATTTCAGTTGGCCGGTAATTTTTTGAGTGCCACAAAAATAATTTGAGCAGAGGGTCTGGCAGAACCCCATTAGAAAAGTCTGAAATGACCTTTAGATTGGCTAAACACATGTATTAATTCAAAATCTATTCCTCTTTTAAGAAACGTTATTGCTCTAGTCTTTAAATTTTAACCGGACAAAATGAAAGATTGAACTTCAGATTGGCCGGTAGAAACTACGATGCCGTTATTTGCAGCACTGCTTTAGAGATAGGAATAATATGAAAGTTTGAATCGGTGATTGAAAAAAGATTTATCCTCCCTTAGCACTAAGGAAAGAAAAATAATTTCGACCTTTTTTTATTTTTCAGCTCTAAAAGGGTGTCGAATTTAGACGAGGGATGTCGACATTAGACCAAGTTACAGTAGATAGCCCCCTTCTTTATACAGTACGCCTTCCTGTTATGACGGCCATATTAGTATATGCAAAGCCTGCTTCTTTGAGTATCATAGATTGGAAACTGTCAATCAATCAGCCGTGCACAACCTTCCGTGCACCTAGCCGTACTATATAGCTTTGTTAGGTGCACGGAAGATTGGAAACTCTCATCAATCTTCCGTTTACAACCTTCCGTGCACCTAGCCGTACTATATAGCCCTGGTTAGGTGCACGGAAGATTAGAAACTGTCAATCAATCAGCCGTGTACAACCTTCCGTGCACCTAGCCGTACTACATAGCCGTGGTTAGGTGCACGGAAGATTGGAAACTGTCAATCAATCAGCCGTGTACAACCTTCCGTGCACCTAGCCGTACTACATAGCCGTGGTTAGGTGCACGGAAGATTGTGCACGGAAGATTGATTGACAGTTTCTAGTCCAAGTGTCATGATTAACTTTTAGTCTGTCCAATATCTCTATATTTGTGTACACTAACAGCCTTACTTGTTGATTCTCAAATAACTAAGCAACATTACTAGGGTGATATTTTATGAGATACTGCAAACAATGATGTTTAAATCTTCTGGACAAGAAATATTGGACAGTCTAAAGTTAATCACGACACTTGGACTTAGAAATTTTGCAGTAAAGCGCAAATTATTGTCAAAGTAGGATTTCTGAATGAGTCTAAAAAGTTTTTGAGTAGGAATTAAGTACTGTTAAACCCATTTAGTTGAAGTAACCTGCTTATATTTAAGAATAATGTTCACCAAACTGTGAAAGGTTGAGGCTTTTCCTGAAAATATAGGCCCTGGAATGGTAGGAAAGGCCAGATGTCAGTCTCATTTGTTTACATATTCTATACTTAAAAATAAAGAAACAGTCATAAAATGTCATCTGTTGATGGAAATGACCTGAATTTTTTTACAGTTGTTCCCTTAATGCCAATGATTAGTTGGCTAGGGAAGATCAACCAATATTTTGACAAAAATTAACCTTAAGTGGGCCTGATTTAGCATTTTAAGAGGGAAAAAACAACAAAGTTAAGCAAATTTTCAATCGATCATATCTTTAAGAAACTTCAAACCCCCACTGAGATTTTTTGAGGTTATAAACTAGACCTACTAAGGAAGCATTACTGAAAGTTTCAAAAAAATTTGTTGTGGGTTTTAAAAAGATACGCCATCTTGAATTTTGCTCCAGATCTGCCAAAATAGCAATTTTTTCGGCCATTTTTGACGGTTACGCAAAATTAGAAATCCTGAAAATGTTATTTTTGTGGCAAAAACCCACCAGTAAACCACTCCAGGTCAAAAGTTTGCTTCAAAAAAGTCACAAGGACCATCAGCAGACAGCTAAAAGTGCTTCCAAACCCAGATTACGGAAAGTTTGAAGCCCTCTACAGGAGGTGCTAGAGTTTTTCGGGGAAGATTTTGGAGACTCAATTTGATTTTTTCTGATTCCCTACAAAAAGTTCTTGAAATCCACTGTAAATCAGCTTTCTAATGTACTAGCATAAAAATTCATTGACTTTCAAAATCTGCTCCCCACCAGAGTTCATGATTTTTAGGGGTCAATTTTCGCTTAGTAGCCTATCTTTGAGATGCCATATCTTCAAAACTACGTGAGATATCAAGGTGAAATTTTCAGGGTCTTATTTTCTTGTGTGATAGATCATTTGGTCAATATTTCATCAAAATCCAAGAGGATGAGGTATCACACCCTGAAGACTCTTAAAAAAATGGCTCTTAACTTCTTTGAAGTAGGTAAGGTTAAAATTCTTAAGATTTTAATTATATCCTGCCCAGTTTTTTAAATTCAGCTGAAACTTTTACCATTAGAAAGAGAATATTATTTGCTTTCAGAAAATATATACTTTTGATATATAAAAATTTGTTGTTCTAAAGATATGATCAATTGAAGAGAATGTGTCAAGAAAGGTGAACACATACCTTTTAATGAAATTAACATTTTCAAAAACTATGAGAAATTGCCTAAAATTTGTGTCATAGATGAAAAAATTTGAGCCAAGCCAACCTTGAAAACTAATTTGAAGATCAACTTCCCAAGAAAAAGATCTACGGGGAAGACGGAACCCATCTAGATCCGCGCACCGCCGGATAGGCTATTACTTACTTTTGGTTACTTACTTACTTACTTTTGGTTGTCTTCGAGCTTCATGCTCTGGCAAGAAACTTTCTGCTTCACACCACAATGCTGCATCCATCAAACCTGAATAAGGAAGGATGTAAGCAGCTAAACAGTTTTCATGTCAAGAATGGAGTTAGAGTCGGCTCTCCTGCACCCTGTGTAACCATGAATCTGTGGCTCGTCTGGGATCGAACTGAGGTGTCTGTCTAGAGAGTTTTTGAACTTTTCGACTGTAACATTCTTCATATCTCTAATACTCTTGGGCATTGAATTGAATAATTTAGCACCTTGCACAACAAGCGTGCTATCATGTAGTTTTGAACTATGGGTGCGAACACACATCCTTCCCAATCTTGGGAGTTCCTTGAATTGAAATTTATTGTTGATGTTTGGAACCAGATTTTCAGCTATTTTCCATGTATATATACAGGATCCGATATCTCTCCCTTCTTCTTTGAACTTGAAGTGAGTAAAGTTTTAGCTTTTTCAGACAATCCCAATAGTTTTTTGGAGTGCCAGTTATTCTTTTGAGAAATGATTTTTGGATTTCTTCTAATCTTTGGGTAGAACTGACAGCACTTGGACTCCATAGGACTGAGCAATATTCAATGACTGGAATAACCAATGATTTGTAAAGAGTAAGCATTAGTTGGGGTAAACGCGAAGAGAAAGTCCGCAGAATCCAGGAAATCAAGTTTTTTGCTTTCTCAATGACTGAATTTATTTGATGTGTAAAGACAGCATCATCTGACATTAGTACTCCCAGGTCCTTCACAAATTTCTTCCACAGTGAAGTCAAGTTTGAGGATATTCTTTATTAGAAAAATGGTTAAAAGCAGTCAAAAGGCGATTTACCTTACTTCCTGAGTTTGTCTTTGTTATGCTAAAATATAACAAACCTTTGTCATGCTGTCTAATTACAAAAACCTCCAATCACTACTTCTCTGCCATCTTGTTTCACTTTAAATTAGGGGTAGGGGGTAAAAGTCGGTATCTTCAGATCTTCTCCGCCTGGTGCTTTTTCTGTTCCATATAATGATAGAAGACATTTAAAAAAAAAAAAATTTAATTTGACGAATTCCAGCCAAAAAAAATGTCCGGGGGGGCTTTCATACCAAAAAATCAGCTTTTTTGAGGTTTATTCTTCATATCTTACTTACTTTTGGTTACTTTTGGTTGTCTTCGAGCTTCATGCTCTGGCAAGAAACTTTCTGCTTCACACCACAATGCTGCATCCATCAAACCTGAATAAGGAAGGATGTCAGCAGCTAAACAGTTTTCATGTCAAGAATGGAGTTAGAGTCGGCTCTCCTGCACCCTGTGTAACCATGAATCTGTGGCTCGTCTGGGATCGAACTGAGGTGTCTGTCTAGAGAGTTTTTGAACTTTTCGACTGTAACATTCTTCATATCTCTAATACTCTTGGGCATTGAATTGAATAATTTAGCACCTTGCACAACAAGCGTGCTATCATGTAGTTTTGAACTATGGGTGCGAACACACATCCTTCCCAATCTTGGGAGTTCCTTGAATTGAAATTTATTGTTGATGTTTGGAACCAGATTTTCAGCTATTTTCCATGTATACAGGATCCGATATCTCTCCCTTCTTCTTTGAAGTGAGTAGTTTTTAGCTTTTTCAGACAATCCCAATAGTTTTTTGGAGTGCCAGTTATTCTTTTGAGAAATGATTTTTGGATTTCTTCTAATCTTGGGTAGTAGAACTGACAGCACTTGGACTCCATAGGACTGAGCAAATTCAATGACTGGAATAACCAATGATTTGTAAAGAGTAATCATTAGTTGGGGTAAACGCGAAGAGAAAGTCCGCAGAATCCAGGAAATCAAGTTTTTTGCTTTCTCAATGACTGAATTTATTTGATGTGTAAAGACAGCATCATCTGACATTAGTACTCCCAGGTCCTTCACAAATTTCTTCCTTTCGATATTTTCTCCTGAAGGGGATTTGTAGTGAGTTTGGTTTTTTATTTCTTCATCTGGACCATAGCGTAGAAGTTCAAACTTTGTGTCATTTAGTTTCATGTTGTTTTCTTCAGTCCAGTCATAGACTTTTTCTAGTTCTTTTGAAGAATTTCAACATCCTTTGTGTTTTTGATTGATTTGGTGGCACGTGTATCATCAGCAAATGATTTCAATAACAGTACAGTACTTTTCATCAATGTCACCAATCAATATTAGAAATATAAGAGGTCCCAATACACTGCCTTGAGGGACTCCTGAAATTACTTTCTGGGCTTTGGACTTGACACCATTTACTATTACTGTTTGATATCTTTCAGTAAGGAATGATTCAATCCATCTGTGGATTGGTCCGGATATACCCAATTGCTTTAATTTCCCAAGTACAACTGCATGATCGACTTTGTCGAAAGCCTTTGAGAAATCAAGGTAAACAACATCTGCATTCAAACCCTCATCTAATATGTCAAGAATGAGGTCGTGTTGCTCGAGAAGCTGACTAAGGCAGGATCTCCCACTTCTGAAACCATGTTGGTTTGGATTGAAAAGGTCATTGTTGTTCATGTGATTTACAATATGATTTCTCAATATTTTCTCGAAAATTTTTATCACATGCGAGGTGAGTGCAACAGGTCTGTAGTTGGCAGCCAGAGATCTGCTTCCTCCTTTGTGAATTGGTGTTATGGTGCATTTTTTCAGTTCAGTTGGAACAAGACCTATTTCTAGGCTTTTCTTCCAGAGTAAACACAGTGGAACGGATAACTCATCTTTGCATTTTTTGAGAAACATAGCTGGAAATCCATCAGGTCCTGCAGAAGATGATGGAGACAGCTCATTTATTGCTTTAACGATGGAGTCTTCTGTTATGTTAATTCTCATCAATCTTGACGTTTGTTTTGTCTTGGTTAGGTTGTGGTTGTGGTTGCTTTGGTTTACTGAACACTTTAGCATATTGGTCGGCTAAGAGATCAGCCATTTCTTTGCTTCTTTGTGTAAGTTCTTCATTGCAATTCAATAGGGGTCCGATATTAGACCGAATTTTTCGATTTCTTTTTTGCATAGGTAAAGAAATATTTTGAATTCTTTTTAATTGAGTCAATCACTTTGCTTTCCACGTGACGCTTTGACTCATTAAAAGATTTTGAAGTTTTTTCTCAATTTGTAAAAGTTCATCTTTTATCTTGTCTTTCTTGGATTTGGAGTTGGTGTGTAAAAGTTTTTTTGTAATTTTTCTTCTTCTTTTTGTAAGAGAGTGACGGTATCTCTCAGCTTTTGATTTCGTTTTTGATGTGGTCTTGGCCTTCACGGGAACTCTGCTTTCGCATATTCTGTAGCATATGTTGTTGAAGGTTTCCAAAATAACATCTGGGTCTTCAGTATCGAACTCACTTGGCCAGTTGACATATTTGAGATCATCTTTAATAGTTTCCCAATCAATGTCATCAGCAAAATAATTCAGTGTGTTGAATTTTGTGCGTGGCTCTTGTTGATCGTCGTCCAGAAAGGAGTTTTGAACTTTCAGAGTTGTTGATACTAGTACAATTTCGTGATGTGATGTGCTTTGCAATACAGGTACTGTTGTGTAGCTGTGTATTATTTGTTCGTTGTTAGTGAAAACAAGGTCTAATGTATTTCCGTCCTTGTGTGTTGGCAAATCGATATATTGTGACATGAAGAATTCGTTGCAAAACTGATTCAAAGAGTTTAGAATAAGACGGTCGTTGATAGTACATCCTGATTTTGGAAGGCCCTCAGGCCAAGTTGCTTTTGGAAGGTTGAAATCACCTCCAAAAATGATATTTGGTACGGTTTCTAACTTTGAAAGTGCATTTTTTACACCATTGATAGGAATGATAAAATCATTTGCGGTTGAAGGATTACCATTTGCTTTGTCGTCAGGTTGTCGGTAGACTACCAGGATAGCCAGATTTTCGATGCTTGAGTATAGGCAAAGAAGTTGTACACTGGGCGAGGAGTGAGAATAGATTTTTTCGCATGAAGCTGCAATATCATCCCTGACATAAAAACAAACTCCACCAGTAAATCTGCCTCTAGATTTCTTCTTTCTTGTTGAATCACATCGGAAGGGAGTGAAACCTTCTACTTTAAGTTCTGCGTCTTTATGGTTATATAACCAAGTTTCTGACAATCCAACAAAAAGTTGGTTTTCATTACAAACATTATCTTTAATAAAGGGAACTTTGCTGGGTACTGTTTGTGGACAAAGCCCTTGTATGTTAAAAAATGCAAAGCTATTCACTACTGGAATGTTTGCATTGGGTTGAATGGTAGTTGAGGGATTTGGAATGGTGGTCTGAGCGGTAGTCCTTGTGGGGGTATCAGATGAGTCTGTTGTGGAGGTATTTGGTGAGTCTGTTGTGGAGGTATTTGGTGAGTCTGTTGTTGAGGTAATTGATGAGTCTGTTGTAGGTTTTTTGTTGAAATTGAATGTCTTGGATTTTCTGTCCCAGTGTTTCCAGAATTTCTTCCTTCAACAGACGAATCATATCTAAAAAATGACCAGGCTCTTGTTTGTTATTGTTTGATTGTTTGTTATTGTGCGCTACACTACTTTTCACAGTTGGAGGTTGTCTTTTGTTCCTTTTACATGAGCAAAACGACAGGATTCTAAAGCATTCTCCTTTCCGAAGGGAATCTAAACACATTTTTGGATGAAAGTCCTTGCATTTAGTTCCAAGGTTACATCCTCTTGGTTGCCTTGTTCCATGTTGTGTGAACTTGCGACACATTTTAGGGTGAGTGTAGTTGCATTCCTTTCCTTTTAGGCCATGCTTGCATGTTCCACTTTTGTAAAATTTGCAGATTTGGGATTTCTTTTCATTATCTTTGATTTCGCCTCTTCTTGTTTTGTTGGTTTCGTCATCTTCACTTTGTTTACCAGCAGAGAAATTATAATCAGATGACTGGTCAATGTCGACAACATCAACATCAGTTGTTGAATCGGTTGTGACTGTAAGGGTTGTATCCTGAGCTTCAGTATTTATTGGATGATGGTTGTTCTGAGTTTGGGATGTACTTTTTGTACGTTTTTTACGCTTACTATTCCCTTCTTCATCACTTGGAATGGTAGTAACTTTACAGGGATCGCAAATGTAAAACATTCCTGGTAGATTTAGAGGGTTGACCAAGGTTTTGAAGACATCCGCATCTACAGGTTGGTTGAAATCATTTGTAGCAATTGATGCAAGATTTAACCAACAAGGTTTGTGGACCCCTTGGCCACAAATGGCACATTCGAGAATCGGACAGTCATGAAGGCTGATACGATACCTTCTTTTGCAAACTGAACAATTGTCTGGAAGAAGGTTTTGGATTTTACAGGTTATCAGGTGTGATAACGCCTTCTTTGTTTTATCCTCGAAATGCTGTATTTTTAAAAATTCTGCAGTCTCTTTCAGCAATTCAACCTTCTCTTTGTATATGTCCTTTTCAATCTGTGCTACACTTTTGCCAAATTGATACTTTCGCACACAAGATTTCACTGCTTTAGATGAAGTATTCAGACATAATTCAGCAATTAAGTCTTCTATTTCTGACTGATTTTCTTCAACTTGAGATAGCTTTTCTGTTTCGCTAACACTTTCAGGGGTGTTCTCCGTCATGGTGCGAGTGCAGGAGAACCAAAACAGTAAAGTAATAAGAAAAAGGTACTTCCTTTCAATGAAAGATTGAAGTGTCTTGAGAAGTGAAACAATCGATAAAATAAAGGATCGGTACCTGCTCAGCTACACATGGGAACCCAGGTGTTCTCTTGTCATGTGTAGCTGATCCTAGGTCAAATGCTGTGAATATCAATCCTTCTTTGTCAGAATGAGAAGATGTGACAAACTTTCCACAGTGACAAAAACCAACCAGTTTCCCAACAAGTTCCGTTACGGCCACTTGAAACAAGCGGGTAGCACTGGTATTTTAAAACACAAGGTTTCACGGATTTTACAGTGTTCACCGTTTTTGTCTTCTTTATCTTGTCATTTTATTTTTCTCATTTTGTTTGTATCTAAAAATACGGCTCCACCAGGTTCCCCATGGTTTTGCCTTATTCACTAATTCTTAATGGAGTGAATTTTTTTATCTGTTTTATCTCTTCCAAAACTTGCTCAAATTCAAGATGTAGTGTTTTTTTATGAAAATTTAACCAATTGTGATGCATTCTGCGCAATTTTTAAAAAAAGGTCAGAAGTCCAAAATTGGCCGAACCCCCCTGGGGGTACTGATTCACACTACAGGCAAAAATTAGAAAAAATGGCATTTTCTGGCCTTTTCAGGCCTGTAAATATGTCAAAACTATTGCAAATCTTATTTTTTTCACTTGCTGTACTAAATTTTATGTAGAAACAACAAAATAATCATATTGGATTGAAAATTGTACCAGTTGGAGCCCTAAAGGAGCTGTTTTAAGCCAATTTTGGGTAGCAAAATGCTTTTTAAGGCCAATTTTGTAAGTTCATAAACTTTAAACTAATTGATTCACACGCCTGAAATTTTCAGAGATGGAAGTCTTCAGTAAAGTCTTTAAGCTAAATGAATTTCAAGATTTTCACTTTTTTCAAAAAATCATAATGGCGTCTTCAAAAATTGCTTTTTAGCAAAAAAAATCAGATTTATCAAAATATAGCATTTTTTAAGGCAAGCTTCTACAAACTGAGTTTAAATGCTGATTGAAATTGTTTTTGCAGTGATAGTACTCTGGAGATACTCCAGGGAAATCAAAATCATTTGGGTCTGGGATGCGTCTATGTATGTCCCCCATTATGGAAATAAAATCCCTGCTAAGAGCCATTTTTCAGGCAAAAATCCAAATTTGGACTGAAAAAATCTCTAAAATGACAATAGACATGGGCCCGAATTTTCTTGCAGTGATAGTATTCTGGAAATACTGCAGGAAAATCAAAGTCATCTGGGCTTGGGATTTGGGTATATTGCAGTATATTGTTGGTGCTCATCCATTCCAGATCATCTAAATAATGACGCAATGTTTCGAGCTCCAACCCTGACCCTACAGTAACTGACAAGATCGAAATATCAAAAATTGAAAATACCGAATAGGTCAAGAAGGAAGAATAAAAAAAGTCCACTTTTGGCCATCCACAGCCCGACCGAAAAGTGACTGAACCACCCCTACCGATTAATTCCTAATTGTTTATCACAGGATTTAACTACATGTGGTCTAAAAGAACGCCAAATTACGCATGCGTGTTATTAATGCAGAAGTCGCAAGACGCGCCTTATTAAAAACCTACATCTAATTTACAGCATTATTTTCCGTGGTGAGTTTGTGTTGACTGAAAATGCTTGTCGCCATTTTGATTTTCATAGTTGTATTTTACAGAATGTATACTTACTTCAGTTTACTTCAGTTTGATTTGATGATATTCATCTGTCCAGCTCATTGAGCCCAACATGTGTAATTTGATCGAAAAGAGCATTTGATTCAGCCAATCTTGTTTGTCGCGACATAGTGTGAGGTTCGTCTGGTATAGAGCACAGATATTTATCGCCGTTTTTCTGGATTTTCATTGGATTTTTTCCATATAATTGGTTGTTTTTTTCATTCAAAAACATTATTAATAGCAATGCCCACCATCAAGCATGTTTCAATTTTCAATAAAATTGATTTTTGAAGCCGGAACTTTCTAAAAATCGCCGGAACAGCCGATTTTCGCCGGAAAAACGGTATTTCTTGAATTTCTTGAGCTGTACTTTATATTTTTTCATGAAATTTTGCACACTGATGCGAAATGTCAATACCTAAATTGTGATGGAGCCCGATTTTCGAAAAAAATTCAATTCCGGCCGAAAATGCCGGAAACATGCCGGAAAAACTGGTTTTTCGGCATTTTCTCGAGATTTCATCATTATTTTTTTCTGACTTTTTGCTCAAAGATGGGTATTAACAATGCCCAAAACATGGCCGAGTCCGATTTTTGAGAACGTGTATTTTTTTTCCGGCGGAAAATGCCTGAAATATGCTGGAAATCGCCGTTTTTCTAGATTTTCATTGGACTTTTTCCTTATAATTGGATGGATTTTCATTCAAAAACATTATTAATAGCAATGCCCACCATCAAGCATGTTTCAATTTTCAATAAAATTGATTTTTGAAGCCAGAACTATTTTAAAAGTCACCGGAACAACCTATTTTCGCCGGAAAGACAGAAGTATTTCTTGAATTTCTCGAGCTGTACTTTATATTTATTTATGAAATTTTGCACGCTGATGCAATATGACAATACCTAAAATGTGACGGAGCCCGATTTTCGAAAAACACTTTTTTCCAGCCAAAAATGCCGGAAATATGTCGGAAGAATCGGTTTTTTGACATTTTTATCGAATTTTCATATTTAGTTTTTTCTGACTTTTTGCTCAAAGATGGGTAGTATTAACAATGCCCAAAACATGGCCGAGTACGATTTTTGAGGAAAAAATTTTTCCGGTTGAAAATGCAGGAAATTGCCGTTTAGTTTACTTATATTTCTATGCTTTTCACACAAAAACATTATTCATAACAATTTTCCTTATAATTGGTTGTTTTTTCACTCAAAAAACATTATTAATAGCAATGCCCACCATCAAGCATGATTCAATTGTCAATAAAACTGATTTTTGCGACCAGAACTTCCTATTTATTATTTCCCCACAACTCTTCTCTCTCCCCCCATCAACAATCAATGATGAATATTTATTGTGTTGTGTATTTTCGCTAAACGCTATATTTTCTGAGTGAATTTTTTCATTTTTCTTTTCGCATTGCTATCTAACTTTAATCATCAGGTAGGTCCATTCAGCATATTGCTTGTTGTTAGATAAGCCAATATCCAGCCAATATAAATTAAAAAGCTTCATGCGAAAGCTAGATCTAAGAAAATAGACTTCAAATTTTTTCACATTCGAATGTTTATGTGTTTACCTTTTTTTTTGAGAAAGAAGAAGGAGAAAACCTTTCTGATCTGCTGCATCTTCTTATTATTTATGCTGACGGAAAACTCTTTGTTGTTATGATTCGAATGTTTTCTCTTTCGTTCGGTCTCGAAAAGTAAATATCATGTCTGGGGAAATCCCTCTGATTGGAATGTTTACTTAAGAAACTCTTCTAAAGTCTTTGCGGTCTTGGCCTCTACAAGGAGAGTTTTAGAAAATTTAAAATCGTTCTGTAAATTACACAATATTATTATGCATTATGCAATATGCATTATGCAATTGCAATTTGTACCTGCCGTTTTGAGATTATCAAAAATCGATGAAACTCTCCTTCAATTTCATCGTTTTTCATCAGCCATCTTTAATTTCGCTACTTAGGTATATAAAATGAGGAAAACAAACATGGCAAAGTAACATTTGTCACGGAATAAACGTCTCAAAAATTAGGGTCACAGACTCTAACCCCCCACCCCTTTGCATCAATTTGACGTTAGTCGTGGGAAGAATCGATATTTGAGTGACCCCTTAGTCCTTTAAAAGACTCCTAGACTCTCCAGACGTAAAGCTATCATCTTTATCACATATTGATTTCATATTTTTAAGGGGAGCCTTCCAAACTCAGACTTGCCACGGAAAACGTCAAATGGACGTAGGTGGGTAGGGGTATTATTAGTTACACGGTCTTGTCGAGGTGGGATACGGGATATACAGGGTCAGTAAAACCGTATTGGTGGCGAGGCTTGCCGAGTTATTATATTGTGAAAAAGATGAGAGAAAATAAAACAGGCCATACCCAGCCATTACATGACCTCTTGTGTGTCTTTAATCCAATCTTTGGATTCCCAATTTTATGAGGTTAAAAGAGACAAAGCTTTTTCTTTCCGTCTATATTTATACAATCTCATCTCTGTAATATTATAAAGTTGATTGCGCAAGGTATTAGCGAATACTAGAGGGCCATTTGCCTATCCAGTTTAAAAAGGTCTCGGGCCGTTTGCTTTGAATTGAACAGTCAAAAGCTCAAAAATGTTGTCTCTCAAATGAAATTTTCTCTCGTGTGGGACGAAAGGAAATAATGACAACTTTTCAAAAAAGTTGCAAATAATGACAACATCTTGCGGCAAGTTTTTGAACATGTGGGTGGCTTACAGCAAACATAACATTAAATTACATTGACCTTGTTCCTCAACTCACAAATCAATTTTAGGTTAGATTAGACCAGACCCGATCAATTGAACTAGTCGAACTGATGGAGCAATTGAACTAATCAAACTCCATCAAACGATCAAAGTTCAAGAAAAAAAATTAATCAAACTCTGAGATTCTTTAAAGAATTGAGAGTAAAGTATTCGATCCAGTTTTTAGGCAAAAACGCATGAAATTGGGGACTTTGAGGCTTCAAAAAAGTTTTTGGAAAGGGGCAACAAAGATGTTTTTCAAAATTAGGAGGGAAGAGGATTTAAAAGGGGGCAACCAGAATTTTTCAGACACTATGCAAGTCATTTTAACACAACTGCTCCTAAAAATATATAGGTGTATACGATCGAGGCATCTTAGATTATCGCAAAGAACAACAAAAGATTAAAATGGAAAGCCCAAAAAGAAACCGTTCAAGATCACGCTCTCCAATTCAAAGATCAAGATCCCCTCGCAGAGATGATAGACGTGGCAGAGACCGCAGAAGTGGAGGTGCTTCCATCAAAGGTACAAAAGGAAAGGAATACAGAGTTTATGTCAATAATCTCAATTTTCAAGTAAAATGGATGAATCTGAAAGACTTGATGAAGAAAGGTAGGAAATTTTAGTTTACAAATATGACAACCCTTGACAACCTGTGAAACAGAAAATTGAACTCTTAAAACTTATAAACATGAAACAACTTCTTTTTTTTTCGTTCGTTCAACCAGGAAGTTTGAATCTTAGTTTGAGAGCTGTCAGCCTTTTTATTAGGTCATAAGCCTCAGAATTTTAACCATCCTCAATGTGTTGGCTGTATCAAATACTGTCAAAAAGGTTTTGTCAGATCGAACACTAGCAGTCTCTTTGATCTCTACAACCTGTTTAATTAAATAATATGCTGGGTATAATGTAAAGGAACTGTCATAATTCTGTGCTTGATCTGCCATGAAAAAGTTTTAATTTAAGGGTGCATGAGAAAAGAATTACTCACCAGACAAGAAAAATTGCATATCCCATGTTTTCTTTGTTTTCTTTTAGTTGGACCTGTTTCACATGTTGAAATTTTCACTGGTCAAGATGGAAAATCAAGAGGCTGTGGGTAAGCTCGGATAAATATAATCACATTTTGTTTGAAGCATTAAGGCTGTTGAGTTTAACCATATCCATTGGCTTTTCAATTCTTCAAAATCAAACTTCACTTTTGTGGCCTCTTGTGGCATCAATTTCAGCTTTTAACAATTTCGAACGAAGTGTGTTGTACATAGTCTTTTATTTGTTTCATTAACCAAAACCAATATTCACTTCTTCCTTCTTCCTTTGGAATACTTTTTTTCTTATCAATGTTATATCCTTTTTTCCACCAGTGTTGTGGAGTTTGAACACGCAGATGATGCTGCAAAAGCTATTAAAGAATATGATGGAATTCAACATGAAGGAAGGAAAATCCATGTCAGACAGGTATACTTCATAAATTTTGCTTTGAAGTTAGTTTATTCATCACTTATTATATTAGAGTTCCAATAAGTCAAGCATTTCCAATTTAGAAAATGTTTTTTATTGATATCTAAATGCTGCTTGGCTTGATTCAGGTTTTTAGAATTTAGAAGAAATTTTTCAAAAATGTCTATGTCATTTCTTTATTGCTTTGGATTATATATATCTTTATTTCCTTTTTCTTTTACTAGGATCAAGTGAATGACTCGCATTATGAAGAACAACTTCGGACTCAGAAAGAAAAAACAAGAAGAGACCGTGATAGAGAAATGATGGGGCGTGGTGGTCCAATGCAACCCATGGGAGGACCTGGTGGTCTTCTTGGTGCACTTGGTAACCTAGGTGGTGGTGGTATTGGTAATCTCAGTGCTGGCTTGATTCAAATGTTGAATGCTAAAAATGGTGATCCTATCAATGCAACTGTTTTCATCAGTAATGTAAGCTTTTCATTTCATTTATCTTATTGTCAAATTTTGTCAGCGCATCCAGAAAATAATAAGGTTTTGTTTTTTATTTTTCCACATGGAAAGTTTGTCCACTTATACTGAAAATCTAAGGGAAATGTATGAAATCTTTAGCTTGGAGGTATAATGTTATACTTTTCTCTACATTTCCATATTCAGCTGGACTATAACATCAGATGGCAAGAATTGAAGGACCAACTGAGAAGAGCTGGAAATTGCAAAACCTGTACCATTACAACAGAAGAAGAAACAAAGAAATCAAAAGGATACGGACAAGCTGTTTTTGAGAGTCCAATGGAGGCTTTGAATGCGATCGCAATGTTTAATGGGTTTGAAATGGGACGTGATAGAAGAGCAATCGTTATCCGATTGGTAAGTAAAGTTCAAGTTAAATTAATGATATCTTTCAATTAAAATGCTGAGAGAAAATTTTACAATATTTACCATAAAACTTTCTCTGGTCTTTATATAGGATCGACAAGCTCCACTCAATCAACTTTTACAACAAATTGGAATTACGGAAATCACTCAAAATACATTAGTACAATTCCAATCTATGGCATTGTTATCTCAACTCGGTGGTTTGCAAGGTATGAGATTTTCTCCGATTTTAGTCTTTAGTCTTCTCCTGTAGCAGCTGATGAATTCATGGTTGTAAATGTCTGTGATTTTCTTGCACGTTGAATGTTATTTGGCTGATGCAATGAAAACGAATTGGTCCGCTGAAAACGAAATGTTATTGGTTCGCTGAAAAAGAAAATGATTATGTTAACTTTAATTATAAAAAAGATTTCCATGGCAATTTTTCAATCAATTTAAATAGTTTTGAGAATTTACATGCTTGTTTCCTTTCCAAAGTTTTTGTTTCAAAATTGATTTTGTTTTCTTTGTGTGCGCATAAATCATAATTTGTTTGATTGTGAATGTGCAAATGTTGTTTTCAAAAATCTTGATTTCTTGTCTCATCATTGCATATTTTGTTCATGTTGTTTATTTTGCAGGACTTAGTGCTTTAACAGGTGGTCTGACCGGTGGCTTGGGTGGTCTCGCTGGAGCACTTGGTGGTGCAGCCGGTGGACTTGGTGGTGCGGCCGGTGGACTTGGTAGTGCGGCACAAAACCTCCAGAACTATCAGAATCAAGGCAACTTAGGTGCTATCGGTAGTGGACAAAGTAGTTTATCTGCTAACAACCAACAGGGCTTAGGTGCTTTGTCAAGTTTGGGTTTAGGGAATCTCGGTGGCTTAGGAAATTTGTTGACTCAATCGCAACAAGGAGGTAGTTCGATGAATAGTGCACTTTCTAGTTTGGGAAATAACTTTGGTGCTTCATCAAATAGCCAATCTCAATATCAGCAACTTTCTTCGGGCTCAAATATCGGAGCCTCCAATTATACAGCTGGTCAACAACTTAGCAATTATTCCATAACCGGTGGTCGAGGTAGTAGCGGTGGTTTCGCAACTCAAGATTCAAGAAGATCATCTGATATCGGTAGTGGTTACGGTTATAATACAGGAAGTTCAAGCGGTGGTTCAGTAGCGAAAACAAGAGTATTTGTACGAAATGTAAGTAGAGTTGGCATGAGTGTCAGCTGGTATCTGTTTTTGTTCCATTCTTGGATGGGTGATTCTTTTATGACTTGATTGAGGAATCATTTTTTCGTTTGCTAGTAAAATTGATTTTCAAGGTTTGTTCAAACCATAAGTAAGGTATCAATTTTGTGTCTGATAAATGTTCGATCAAATTCTGTCATAGTCTTTATGGAATCTGAAACAAAGTGTTAAAATTTAATCGGGATTAGGTGATATCGTTACGATCGGCAAAGTTTTGTGTGGAAAAATGTGTGGTTCATATAGTTTTCTGGGTTTGGGAAGTATGATTTTGACCATTTTCCTTTGATTAGAGATGGAGATACAGTAGAATCTCTTTATCCCGAAATTCAAAGGGACTGAAAAAATAGTTAGAGAGGTGAGTTTTCTTTTAATAATTTACATAAAATAAGCATATTGACAAAGTTTGCCAAAGTTATAAAATAGCTTATTCATAAAAATTGCATGTTTGATATAATTTTCAAAGTTCAAGAAGCATAGATACAAAGGGAATAAGGCTGCAAGCACATTCTAGAAACAAGTTGTTTGGTTAGAAATTTCTTTAGAGATTTGATATAGCAAGAAAAAATTGGCCAATGTATTTTTAATTGTGTGCGAGATCTAATGTTTTCTTCGTGATAGAGGGTTTCTACTGTATCAAAACTTTAAGTTTAAGGTCAAAATATTCATAGACGGGGATCAAAGGTTGTGAAATATTTTTGTTTGTTGCAAGTCTGTTTGATAACATATTTTGAATCCATCATCCTTGAAGTGAACGGTGAGTATTTGAAGACTTGGTAGAACCTGTTCTTATCATATTTTCCTTTTTTCAGCTTCCCTTCTCACTCAAATGGCAAGACTTGAAAGACCGATTTAGAGATGCAGGTATGGGTATCAATTTGCTACTGGACATTCTTTTTATCATTTTTTTACAGATCCTATTTAAAGCCATAAACCCGTCTAAACTCTCGCCCCCCTGAGAATCAATAGACTACACGTTACTTTTGAGAGGATTTCGTTTTCGGTTTCAATTTTTCCTTCAAACTTTCCATGTTTTTTTTTGTGTGCAACATTTTTCTATATATACGGATAATTTGGAGCAATCGGAGTCCCTTTGTGAGCAAGGAATCAAACTTTGAGCTACTTTAATTTCAACAAAAACCAAGATTCGTACACGAAAACCTACTAGTAGAATATATTTAGCAATCATTAAAACCTGTATGTTTCATTGATAAGTCTCGGTGTACGAATTTTGAATTTAGTTGATTTACCTTTCTATAGTGCGACTCCTCCTTTTTTAAGGGGGATCCAACTTTTCCACAAGTGCTTTATAGGGGGATAGGAGATTTTCCAAATAAAATGGGGGGTTTGAGATTTAAGGATAACAACTTTTGGTCAAAATATCTATCATATTTTATATTGATTTAGATATTTGGTTTGGGACAACTAAAAAACAAGTGTAGATAGCGCTGACTGCTGCTTTAAATAGCGCGGGCTCGAAATTTTTTTTAAATAGGGGGGATACACATATAGGGGGGGGGGGTGAAATAAAAATGGGGACTATGCACACTATGCCTTTCAACTTTAATATCATTTTTAATTTCGTCAGGTCGTATTATTCGAGCAGACATCAAACAAGACGACAATAATCGATCAAAGGGATGTGGAACAGTAACGTTCGAAACTGCTGACGAAGCTGTTAAAGCTATCTGTATCTTTTTCATGACCAACAGTTGTAATTGTATGGGATGCCCCCCTTATCTTATCCATTTTCTTGCTTTGACTGCGCTTTCTGCCTTCGTGTAAAATCTTTCTTAGAAAAGCTGGAGTTTTGATTTTCTGCAGCTTCAGAGACCTTTTCACTTCAAGTTCGTGGTTTTCTAAAATGCCCGGGAGAGGTCTTCCGGACAAAATGTCCTGGAAGACTATGGGCATGTAATGTAATGAACGTTTTTCGATTTCTGGATTTCTTGGCTGAGAGGTAATACTTTTCCGATTTAATACTTGCTTGGCTGTGAGCCAAAAATATATTCTTTACCAGTTCAATTTTTCCTTAACTCTTATTCCGTAACCACTTCCAGCAATTTTCAACGGTATGCGTATTGACGGACGAGAAATCGAAGTACGTATGGACCGCGTCGCTGGTGACCGTTAAAATGTGTAATCGTCGTAACGCCGTATTAACATAAGAACTTAAATCGTCTTAAAAATGTCTTTGTACTGAAAAACTGGACACCGAAATGAGAACGTTGAGATTTAGCTGTCTATTCTTGGACTTAATTTAGTCTTCGCAAATTTGACGATCAATCTTGGCATCAAACGACAAAATGATATTGGTTGCGTGGTGTGAATAATATCGAAAGGATTCCAGACGGAATGGCCGCATTTAATTTTATTTTATTTTTATGTCTGGTTGTTTTTATTTGAACATTCTTCCTCGATGGTTCTATATGGTTCGATCATCAACCGCATACCAAGAGGAGACTACCTTAAGTGGATAAATTTTGGCGGGGATTAAATTTGGGGAATTTTGCCAAAATTCGCCAAATTAAATCCTCGCCAAAATTTCCAAATTCGGCAATTCGCCATATTAAATCCCCGCCAAATTTAGCAAAAAGGGAATTATGTGAAAATCACAACTTTTTAGCATATTTTTGAGTAATTTTCACCCATTTCAATGTGACAAAATTTCCAGTTCGCCAAATTAAATCCCCGCCAAATTTTACGAAATTGATCTGTCGCCAAATTAAATCCCTGCCAAAAATCGTATTTAGGCCAATCGCCAAATTAAATCCACGCCAAAATTTATCCAATTAAGGTAGAACTAATGATATCAATCACAGCGTTTCGAATTTCTAGTACTCAATTGTACTTTTTATGAGTTTTTGTGAACCTTGCTGTAAATATGAACCCCTTTTAATTCTACAAAGATAACGGGACTACATACGAAAGTGATTTTATGAAACTAAGCCTTCGTTCTTTTACCACCCTAAGTTTTTATTTGCGCACTAAATATATGCAAACTGAAACATTCCGACATTAAAGATTCGTCCTTTCATAGTGTGGATTCAGGGGGGGATGGGTTTTGAGGTCAAAAGGACGTATAGGGGGGAAAGAATTTTTTTTGAAGCCAGGGTGGGGGAAAACGAGGGGGGGGGAATGGAAAATTTTCATTCTAGGCATGGGGGGAACTCGCCAAAATCAATTCAAAATTGAAAAACATCTGGTTTTATGAGATGATATAGCATAATGCTTAGTTTTATCAATATTATGGTTTAAAAACAACCATCCTTTCCATTTATTCTTGAATTAGAACTACCTTAGGGAAAACAATAAGCGTTAAGTTCATCAAATTACAGCTTTTTAATTTTATGCTTGAGGGGGGGGGGACAGAAAAATTTTTGGAGGCAGGGTGGGGAAAAATGAGGGGGGGAATGGAAAATTTTCATTCTAGGCATGTGGGGGGAAGAGACCCTGAAGGACACTATGCCTTTCACAAGGTTCTCACATTGTATTTAATCTATGCGGTATTAGATAATTGTGGCAATATAAAATGTTATCGAAGAAATTATTTATTCTCTCTAAGTGCTACATAATAATGTAGAAAATTCCCCGGATGAATTCCTGCCTCTACCTGAGGAATTGTAGAGTCTAAAGCAAATATGTGTGCTTCCCTGGATACTGAGGTAGCAACTTTGGACAGAGGAAGATTGCATTTTGTGGACATTTCTTCTGATCTAACTTTAAAAGAGTGTGACCCGGATCTACGCCGGAAATACCGTTGATTTGCTGTCGATTGTAGTCTTTCTGCTAGTTAATCCACATGCTAATCTTTTGGTAACATCAAGTTATTAAACGCCTTTGTACTCTTGTGATAAGTACTATTTTTAGATTAACACCATCTAAACAAGCGAGTGCTTTTCCTGAAAAACAGGAAAGTCGCTTTGAACTGCAGGGGTTTTAAGTGGTAGCCAATTTTGTAACTTTTTAATCGAGTAAATATTATGTCAATGAGGAAAAGGCAGGAACTTTTATTATTGTTACAATCTAGTGCATTTTGATGTGAAGCTTTATTCTTAGTCTTTGAATAATTCTTATGGTTAGTTTTAAAAAGTTCAAAAGAACGCCTCGATGCGGACGCTCGAAATTTCGAACGCACAGCTTTAAAAATCTGTGAAGGTTTTAAAATTTTATAAACCTTCATAGTTTTAAAGAAAATTGCCTATTCAAAACTCGGCATAGATTATTATCCTCAAAGTTATATACTCAATATATTTTCAGATTCATCTTGTAGCTTCAGTTTTGCCGAAGGTATTCGGTGATTTCATTTCTCAACATTGTTTAGAAACGAGCATGGGTTTTAATATGCCGAAAATTCTTTTTTTGAATGGTCGCGAGCATACACATTTTTACTGAACGCTTATTGGTTGCTATTAAACAAGAAACTCGCTTATGATTGGTTACTAGAAAAACAAAATGTTTTGATTGGCTTAATTTCTCTTTCTCTTTTTCTTTAGATCGTTAAAATATTGCTGAATCAGCAATTATAAAACAACAGCTCGGTAAAGACGAAGATAAAACATAAAACCGAGTACATTGAATCTGTGACAAAAGACGTTGCGTCAATAATTACTGTTGCGCAATCGATTGCAGATATCATAACAAAATAAAATATCAAAGAGAGAACAACGTGAATGAACTCAAACTCGTGTAAAGTTTGGATTGAATGAGACGCTTTTTATTTTTGTTTCACCTTTTACAGGAATTCGAAGACGTTGCAGTGCAAATACATTTTTTTTTCTTGGAAGGAAAAGAAGACATTCTAATGTGTGTAACGTGATGTTGTTTTTTTCTTCTCTAGCACGCGTGTAAGAAAAAAAAATCAAAATGAATGGTACAACAAGAAGATACGAGCCATTTCACAGAAGTGAGTGCCAAAGTTACAAAAGAAGCATGAGAAATACTCAACAAAAACATACAATGTCTATGAAACGACCCAATTCGAAATCATTGCGTGAAAAGCAGAAGAGAAAATCTTTTTCACCGTCAAAGAACTCATCAAAAGTTGGAGATTATATTTTAACTGATGTGAACATTTCAAGTTGTCTTTGTAAAGCTGTTCATGAGAATACTGGCAGAGAATACATGTGCCAATACATAGAAATGTCAAAATACAGAGAGACCCTTCTTCCATACACGCTGGTATCGCCAAATGAAAATATAAACAATATCGTCGAAGTTTTATTCGGGAAAAGTTACGTGTACTTTATTTTTGAAAGAAGCTTTGGAGACCTTCACTCGTATATTCGTTCAAAGAAAAAGCTGAGAGAAGGGGAAGCTTGTAAATTATTTCAGCAGATTGTTCAAGTTGTGAGGCATTGTCATTCAAAAGGAGTTGTCATCAGGGACCTGAAGCTCAGAAAGTTTGTCTTTGCAGACCCAAACAGGTAGGAAGAAAAGGAATCTATTTTCACTCTTTCTTTTTGTCCATCAGTTTCTTTCAACATAGGAAATTGTTGTAGGGTTGAATGTTACTTGTTATTTTTTCTCTCCTTTGGAAAAGAAAGAATTTGTAAATAAAACATGAGATAATCATTGGAGTCATTGCGAAAGGTCAATGTTTTTTGGAAAGAAAACAACTCGTATCGATAAAAACCACAAAATGACAACTGCTCAGATATCGGATATATCTTTCGGAATTGCAAATTGCATAATGTTTTCTTGAAATGATTGAAATCACAGCAAACGAGAAAGGCTGTCTGTTCAAACATCAATTATTTCACAAGTTTGCATCTGATAAAGAAAAAAACAAAGTCTTCAAAAATTTGATAAAAGGCTCTTGAGGAAATAGCTGTTCAACTCTAGCTTTTCATCTGCCTTCTCTCTGTTTACAGTTTCTGTGCTAATAATTCTTTTCTCTCCGCAAAATCCATGCTTGTGAAATAATAGGGGGCTGAATAATAGAGCTTTAGATTTTCACATGGGTTTTTAAATCCCTATTTATTTTCAAATCCGTTTAATGAATGAATCCAGACAAATGAATGAATGATCACGATATTCTGATTAAATGAAAACAAAAGAATTAAATGGAAAGAAAAATTGTTCGAATATAAAAAGACCAAATAGAAAGCGCGCGCTTCGCTTATCAAATTATTCCATTCATTCTTTCCGTCCATATTTATTCCAAAGAACCTCCCAATTCGCTCAGAATCTGCTCGGAAATTAAACCTGGGCAGATTCTAAATTCGAACCAACGCGCTTTTTTTTAATAAGAATACTGTACACTTTATAAATAATAAAAATGGCCAAAAAATAAGAATATTGCTAAGAATATCACCATCATGGAATTTAAGAATGGCTAAGAATGCCATTTGTAGAGCATTTTCAATTATAAATTGTCAATTACCCCCCAAGGCTCACTCCTTTCACAAAAACCGTTTTATGTTTGAGAGGTATTTACTAAATGTTAAATCTAACTGAATTAGGATCCTTACGTAAGAATGCCGTAAGAATATTTTAGGATGATTTTCCCAAAAAAGTGAAGAATAAATATCCATGATGAAATGGATTTATACCATTATTATAAAAAGAAGCGTGTACTCTTAGGTTCCAAATAAACGGGGAGGTCAGGCACGACGGAAGCTTTTTATATCTGGTACGGCGAATGAGGAAATTTAAGCGATTTTATAGCGATTTGACCGACGAAGAGGAAAACTTCGGGTATTTTTGTGAAAATCTGGTACGGCGGCGGCCGCCGTACCCTGCCGTACCCGTTGCGTCGTGCCTGGAGGTTCGAATAAACGGGGGGGGGGGGTGGAAAATTTTCTTGATTTTAATAAACGGGGGGTCCTAATTGCCGGGGGGGTTGGAAATTGTACTTCTGAAACCCAAAAATAAGGTAAAAATAGGCTAAAATCAGGCTATTTAGAGCAAAATAAGGGGCCTTCTCTTTGACAGCTGAAAATATTCTGAGAGATTAATAAACGGGGGGTCCTAATAAGGTCCGGGGGGGGGTTGGAAAATCTTCGAAAAATTAACAAGCGGGGGGCCCGTTTATTTGGAACCTAAGAGTACGAGATGCGGATTCTCTTACGGAGTCTGTAGAGTTGATACGTGCCATGCGCGAAGTGATCAGAATCTTCTCGGAGATTATCTGAACTGTTTAAAACCTGCTTTCACATTTCGATTTTCCAGAACACGCCTGAAGTTGGAAACGCTCGATTCCGCTCACATCGTTGACAAAGATTCTACGGACATTCTTCACGATAAACATGGGTGTCCGGCTTATGTCAGTCCGGAAATTCTTGAATCAACAGTAGGTTACTCGTCAAAAGCTGCTGACGTTTGGAGCCTTGGTGTTATTATCTACACGTTATTAACGGGGCGTTACCCATTCCACGATCATGACCCGACTGCCTTATTCGTTAAAATCAAAAGTGGACTTTTCATTGTTCCGGAAACGCTTTCCGCTTCCGCAAGCTGTTTGATTCATTCGATATTACGGAAACCGCCAACTGAACGTTTAACAGCTGAGGAGTTGGCAGACCATCCGTGGTTTAATTTAGACTTTGATACGATAGGTGCTACCTCTGCTTCTCGCCTTGGCCGCACGAAATTTGATCAACTCGTTCCGGACTTATCGCTTTCGAACGCGCCCTTTGTGTTTGGTCAAATGAGATATTGATAGCGTGAGTGTTATCATCACGTACTTATGATCTTACAGTTTTTTTAATGTTTCTATAATTTGACATAAAAGTCTTGGAAACTTTTATGTTGAAGGACGGGAAAATGCTTCAGGTCTGCTCCATTTTCCGCTTCGTACAGTACAATTGTAATGTAATTTGCGTGTTTGTGTGTGGAGTTACTTTCCTTTAAAAACTTCTATTAGATATGTTTTTGTTTTGATTTCCTTGAACCTGACACCACCAACTAAAATTTTCTTTAAAATTACACAATTCGCGGCTTGATTTGCAAAAGTAAACAGGGTTGCGCAACTTTTTGTCGGGGGAGGCTTGTTTACTTAATCAGCTCGTTTATACAAAATCTAATTAAAGTGCCTAACTCTTAATGATGATGACAGCTATTTGATTACCGTAGTGATTAACTTGTACAATCGTGAGAAAATTACTAAATATGAAGCTCCTTAGCTCTCTCTCTCTTTCTTTGCCTACACGCTCGCTCTTAAATTAATTCGTCGTCGTTGCTCCCGTCGCATTTCAAACCCCCGTTTTCGATATGCAGTACAATCCTTGTAATATTTTGTTCATATTTTTATTTAGTGTAAATTTAGTCTTAATTGTGTTTGTTGATTTGTTGTTATTGTATGTGTGGTGCTGCTTTGTTTATGTATTTGTGTTGTGTTTGGGAAGACATCTGGGAATAAAATTGAAAAGCCAAGTCTCAGTCCTCAAATTTAAGACGTGTCCTTTTTGACATCTCTGATTTTTCGAGGCTTGCAGCTCCCAATCCCTAATTTTTGTTTGCGCTAATGAATTCTGTTGATATTACGATTTAGATTAGAATTTTAGTTTTTCTGTGTATAGCTCCTGTTGTATTTTCTATCGTATTTTATTCGTTGTAAATATGAAAAGCATGTTGTTTTTTTATAATTAGTTTTTGAAAATTTGATATTGACATGAGTATAACTGATTTTAGTGACAAAATGTAAGACAAATATTAAGAAAAAAATATTTAAATGGATGCTGTAATGAAAAGTTAAAAGAAAAGTAATTTTACTTTGAAACATGTTCGGATTGGCATTTCATTATTAAAGGAACTTTACCTTGTATTTTTGAAGGAAAATTTTTTTTCTAATTTTATGATAAATTTTCATGTTTCATTAAAGGAAAGATTTTTGAAGGAAAATTCTTTGTTTTGCTGAAGGTAAAATTCATTCTATCTTTGAAAGAAAATACGATTTGGATTTTTGAAGGAAAAAGGCATTTCTATTTCTATGGGAAAAAAGGAAACATCATTTTTATTCTTAAAGGAACTGAAAGGAAATACTTTAGGCGTACAAACTTTCGCGAGGTCAAAAAAATCGCGAAATTTGCGACATTTACTTTATTTTCACGACATTTTCTTAGAATTTTCGAAAAAAAATTACCTTAAAAGTGAAAAATATTCCTTAAATCCGCTAAAGACGGTTACTCTTCGACTTTAAAAAGCCATTAAAGGATATTGTTAACCGGTTACTTTTTCGAAGCGGGCTACATGGCTTTTTGCGCACTGCAATTGGTTCATTTCGCATGACGACGGGCCTACATTGTCCAGAGTTGCCCGTCGTTAGGATCATCATTTCTCTCATTTTTTATTTCTGACGTCAGAAATTATAGCAATTTTTTATCTCTTTTCGCTTGTTTTTTCTGCTTTATTTCCCTATTTTTCCTGGATAAAGCGCTAAAAATCAATCAAAGTTGAAGGAAACGGTTAACAAATACAATAATGACTGGTTTTTTTCGGGCTGTACTGAAAATATTGCCCTCGGTCAACGCAACAACCTCGCAAGCTCGGTCGTTACTTGACCTCGGGCAATATTTCTCAGTACAGCCCTCACTAACCGGTCATTATTGTATTAATAACATGCCGAAAATTTGATATTTATTACGACTTCGAAGTTTTATAGATTTCCAAATTTTTTGAGAATTTTTCGCAAGCATAAACTTTCGCGAAAGTTTCTGCTCGCGAAAGTTTGTACGCCTAAAGTACTTTTTTTGTATTTTTGGAGGAAAAAATTATTTGTATTTCTAAAGGTAAAGTTAATTCATATATTTGAAGAAAATCATGAGCAAAGTCATCTTAGAAGCCATCAACGGCCGGATGAGAACGGCACTCGACATCAACCAACGGAAAAGTACGCAGTCTGTAATCGAATGGTTTGAAACCATGCCAAACAAATCAGAACACCGATTTATGGTCTTTGACTTCGAAGACTTTTTTACCCACGTATAACTGGGGAACTCCTAAAGAACGCAATGAACTTTGCAGCTACCATTATAAACATCAAAGAGGAGAAAAAGCAAATCATCCACCACGCTCGTAAGTCATTGCTTTTCAACGACAAGGAATCCTGGGTAAAAAAGGGGAATAAGCTCTTTGACGTAACTATGGGGGCATACGACGGTGCCGAGGTGTGTGAGCTCGTAGGCTGCTTTATGCTTTCGATTATTACGTCGAAATACAACAAGAAAGACGTAGGAATTTACCGAGATGATCAAACCAATTACGTTCACATGCAGTCAAACCACCCTCCCAACATCATCAAGCAGATCCCACTTTCAATTCAAACACGCTTATCTAATCTTTCATCGAGTGAAGAGATTTTCCACCAATCAAGACCAATCAACGCCGCATTACCAAGAAGCACTACAAAGGTCCAGTTATAACTGGAATTTATATATATTACTTGTCCCCTTGACCAGAACTGCCTTGCAACCAGCCTCGTTTACGAAGCGACGCTAAAGACGAACAAGACCGAAAAGAAATATATCGGATTGTGCGAAACTACTTTTAAGAAACGTTTCGGCACACACAAGCTATCGCTGACTAAGGAGAATTAAAGAAACAGCACAACCCTTTCAACAGAGTTCTGGAAGATCAAAGTGAAGAATGGCAACCCGACAGTTAGCTGGAAAATAGTGTGCCACATAAGAGCTTTTATACCAGAAACAAACAACTGTTTATTGTGCTTACAGGAGAAATTTGAGATTGCTACCTATCTGGGTCGAAACTTTTTTTTTTATGAAGATTTACAGTCCAGGCACACAAGGGCATCTAAACCGATCTATCATCTACAATTACAAAGATCTTGATTCGTAGCGCAATGGATGTTCCATCCATGCCTTGGTTAGTTCTTCCTTGAACGCTTTGATGCTAGTAGGTTAACAGTCTCTGGTAGCTGGTTCCATGCTGTCACACATCGATAATAAAACGACTTGGTCTGGACACCTCTGAATCCATCGTATGCAAAGTTTGGTATCAGTTCGTAATCGTGAATTCGAGATGGACACACCCTGCGAATAAACTTTCCAACTTTGGTGTCCTTATCGTAGAAGTGCAGGTGTTTGTAGATCTGAACCATGTCTCCGAAGTGTCTTCTGAATTCGAGGGAAGGCAAGTCAAGTTTTCGTAGGCGCTGCTCGTATGGTAGATTACTTAAACTTCTGACCATCCTAGTGGCACGTCGTTGAACGCCCTCAATTAAGTTGATGTCCTTACGTAGTTTTGGTGACCATACAAATTGGGCATACTTGAGATGAGGCCGGACAAAGGTTGTGTACAGAGTGAAGAAAGTTTTAAGGCTTAAGTCTTCGAAACTTCTTCTGATGACTCCTAGAATGGAATTTGCTTTTTTCACTTGTTTTGATATATGTTCTTCAAAGGATAAGTCAGAGTCTATCAGAACACCGAGATCTTTTTCAACAAAAACGTGTTCAAGTTGTTCACCCCTAAGTGAATAAGGGTGCACGTGGACAATATTCCAATATCTACCGAGAGTGAGAACGTGGCACTTATCTGGGTGAAATCTTAATAGCCAGTCATTTGACCACTTTTCAAGTTTGTGTATGTCTTGTTGGATAGCCAATGAGTCCTCAATCGACTTGACTTCTCTGGAAATCTTCGTGTCGTCAGCAAATAGGAGAATCGAATTGAAGACAGCGCATTGTCAAGGAGATCGTTGATGTAGATAACGAAGAGAAGTGGTCCCAAAACTACGGAAGCTTGTTAGGGCCATCTACATGAAAAAGTGACAAAACCCTTAACTACGTGCGGATAAATATCCGTCGATAGTAAAACACATTGGAAAATATTCATAGATAGAAAGGTTGCTATCCGTGGATAGTAAAACACATTGGAAAATACCCATGGATAGAAAGGTTGCTATCCGTGGATAGTAAAACACATTGGAAAATATCCATGGATAGAAAGGTTGCTATCCGTGGATAGTAAAAAGTATCGGAAACTATCCATGGATAGAAAGGTTGCTATCCGTGGATAGTAAAAGAGATAGGAAATTATCCATGGATAGAAAGGTTGTTATCCGTGGATAGTAAAGTAGATAGGGAACCTTTCTATCCATGGATAATTTCCTATCTCTTTTACTATCCACGGATAGCAAATCTTTTTATCCGCACGTAGTTAAGGTTTTTATTTATCATCATCACTTTTTCATGTAGATGGCCCTAACAAGCTTCCGTACAAAACACTTCCTTGGGGAATACCACTGATAACATCATCCGTCTTAGATCGAGTTTGGTTAACCTTAACCAATTGTTTTCTGTCAGTCAGAAAAGACTCTACCCATCTCAAGATGTTTTCAGATATTCCATATCCTTTCAGCTTTTTAAGTAGACGGCGATAGGGAACAGTATCAAAAGCTTTTGCAAAATCGAAATATATAGTGTCAACAACACTTCCGTTAGCTATACTTTCACAGCACTCGTCCAAATAATTTAGGAGTTGTGTGACGGTGGAGAAGCGACTAATGAAACCTTATTGCTTGTTGGTTAGAAGCTTTTCGTCAGTTAGATGCTTCATAATTTGCATTTTTATAAATGATTCCATTAACTTACAGACTACTGAAGTCAAACTAACAGGTCTATAATTTATCGCAAGGTTTTGGGCACCCTTAATTTTTTATAAATTGGAGTCACATGTGCCATCTTCCAATCTTTTGGTATTGTTCCCTCAGACAAGGTCTTGTTCATGATGATAGTCAGGGGTTCGGCTAGATGGTCAATCAGCTCAACTAACATTTTCGGGTGTATATCATCCGGACCGAAGGATTTACTCACGTCCAGCAATTTTATCTGCTTTCTCATCATATCTTCTGTTATAATGATGTTCTCAACTTGATTCTCCGTTCGTGTAGAAAAGTCGGGAATCGTTCCTGGGGGTTCCATTGGTAAAGACGCTGCAAAACTGTTTTTGTAGGATAGCCTTGTAGAGATCGTCATGTTTAATCGATGATTTGTAATCAGGGTTTTCTAGTAGTGGTGAGACTCCGCTTGATGACTTAAGTTTAGATCTTACACGAGACCAAAATATCTTTGGTTTTTCCTTGGATTTATCATAAATGCTTTTTTCATAAGTCCTGTGGGCCTTTGACATCAAACGATTAACTCTGTTTCTTACAATAGTGTAATTGACACGATGACGATCTCTGTCGAGAGGTGCAGATCTTAACCACCTTCTATGGAGCGTTTTTTTCAATTTGATTTCATCTCGAAGATTCTTATTAATTGGAACTTTACCTTTTTTCCTCCAAAAATCGTTTCCAACTTCTTTCAAAGGGACAAACCGATTTCTGAGATCAATGACAACTTTCTTGAACGATTCCCAGAGATCTTCCACTGATTTATTCACGGATGCATTTTTGAAGCCTTCTTTCCATTCCCTCAACGTCGGGTCATTTTTCATTAATTTGAAATTGGCCGAAGCATAGATGAACCTTGTTTGCGTAGGTTTGGAGTATGCGTAGCAAACGAAATTGAAAGCCAACGAACTATGGTCACTTTTTCCTAGTGGTCTTAGGTAGTCGAGATTCCTAATTTGGTTTTCTTCGCCTGTTAAGATCAAGTCGATGAGGGATGGGTCATCAGCTCCTCTACATCGAGTTGGTTCATTAACATGTTGATGGAGATATGCGTCTCTCAAAGTATTTAAGAATTTCTCTTCTTTGCTATCCTCCAGATGCGGGGTGGTCCAGTTTTCCCAATTGATTGTTGGAAAGTTGAAATCTCCTAACAAACATTTGTGCGAATATTTCTTGTTTAATGCAATGGACTTGATCAATAAGTTTAGGTTGTTGTTGCTTTCGTTAGAGGACGCAGATCTAGTTGGGCTTCGATAAATGCATGCAACAGCGAGCAAATCTTTTCCTGATAGTTGTACTTCAATCATGCAAACTTCATTGAAAGTCACTGGAGGCTTGACATCGATTACCAAGTGTTTAATGGATATATGGACAAATATGACAATGTCACGCTCTTGATCTGTATCTAGGTTAACTTGGCTAGCAATTTTGTAGCCATCGAATTCATATTCATGTAACTCCTTCAAGGCACCTGCTTTTGTCTTAGCTTCGCAGATTGCAATTATATGGGGCTTTTCTTCCCGGACCATGGACTGTAATTCTTTTTTCTTAAACGATGTTAACTGATCTGCATTTGTATAAAGAATCTTCATATCTTTTATTACTTGTTTTGGAGCGGTTTTTGCCCCTATTCTTTGATGATGTTTGTCTCTGTTAGGTTTTCGGAGAAGGAAACATTCTTCTCTGTTGGTGATTTCGTCATCGATGATTTTTTCTTGAGTGGCACCATCTTGATACTGAACCCGTTTTTTGAATAACCACGGACGTGATATATTCCTGATGTTGGAGATTTTGTTGCATTCAATTCTTTAGCTTCGATAGACAATTGGTGCACTTTCTTACACAAATCAGGCGTAAGGTCTTCAGTGATGCTCACTCCAGAAAACTTTTCATTTCCTTTAAGAGCAGGTAAATTTCCGAGAAGATTGAATTTCTCGTCTTCGCTTGATAAACAGATCAAGATCGGACGTTTCCTGTCGGTTGAGGTCTTACCCAATCGAGTAACACGCTTAACTGTTACATTTGAATGTGTTTCTTTGATGAGACCGTCCACCCAGCTCTTGTCCATGTTGGTATCTTGTTCAGGTACTCCATGGACAATGACATTCGAGACACATTTTTGTTTATTTATTTCTTCTGCATCTTCTTCTCGTAGAGCTTCTCTAATAACCTCCTTGATGGAGGTGTTAGAGTCGTCTAGTGATGGGTCTTTAACTGCTTTAGCATAAGACTGCTTTACCACAGTCATTTGGTTTTCAACGCTCAAGAGTGTCGCTTTGATCTCGTCAATAATCGACGCCTTCATGGTTGCACCTTGGAGGTAATAAAACTACTATTCTGTTGTATTGTATCGTTGATAGCAAACTGTTGCTTTGTTGCTTTGGGAAAAAGCCATTAATTTTGCTTTCGCTCATGGGAATACTTGAGTCGAAGAGAATTTGAATAAAATCACGCTACATTTTTAATTTATTCATTGTGTGATGACAGTTTTGTTTATAAAACATAAGAAAACCTTGCAAGAATAAGCACAAAACATCGAATTTGAAATGTTCGCTCAGGAAATCCTCGGCAAATTTTGTAAATTTTTACATATTTACTAATGCCAATCTTTCAACTATATTCTATCAAAATTATGAGACAGCTGCTATTTTAGATCTTAAGATATTTATAGCAAAGAACCTTCCACAAACAACAAAGAATTCGCAAAATTTGAAGAAGTTTACCTCTCGATAAAATAAAAACTTCTTTTAAAACTATGAAGAAATTATTACTCGAAAAAAATTTGCATTTTACCTAAAAATACGAGGTTTTGTTGGACAGAATAACTTTACTTTAGTTCTTATAATCTATATCTTGAGTGATTTTTGCTATCAAGGATTGGTAATCAAAGGAGGCCGATTTGAAAGAAATTTCTAAAGAGTTTTATGACTTCTCTGGCTATTACAGAAAATTTGTTACTCCATCTAACTTTTATTACCTCTATGGTTGCACCAAGCTCAGTGATCTCTTTTTGGATCTTTTGATTCATCTCATCCACGGAACATCTCTCGATTGACTTATCTTTGAGTTTCGCATTATTGGACTGACTTGATTAATTTCTTCTCGTTACCATCGAAAACTTCGATGATTCGGTCTCTTTCCGAGATGTCGTTCTTGAGTTCAGTTAAGTCGGCTTCTACTACATCACACAGTGCATAAAGGTCTTGGGGTACCTCCACGCAGTTGATACAGCAGAACTTCCATCTTCCGTTTCTTTTTGCCTTGGTGTCCAGGAAGGCCTGGATTTGGTACGATGGGAGCTGGGAACATCTAAAATGCACAAAGCAGTTGCATACCATACAAGCAATTCGTCAAAATTTTGACTAGGGTGATTGTCTATGGAGGTGTCGGCTGTAGTGTCCTCGTCCATCCGGAAATGTTGAGGAATAGTGGATTAGAGCTCTAGTTTAGGTGAAAAATATAGATTTTTAGATTTTTTTAAAGAATTTTTTTGTTTTTACTGTATCTTTTACTAGAAAATCTCCACTTTTTATTTCTTGTTAAAAACTTGTTAAATAAGCAAACTGAAGTCATCGCCAAATGCCTTCACAGACGGAAATTTCTCCTCGAAACTTTCGAATGATTATACCCTAGAATCGGATACGCGCACGTCAGGTACACCTAGAATCGGTCGAATAAACAACAGATTATCAAGAATTTTACTAGACAATTTTATAATTTTCCGTGACCTGACATGCATCTAACAACAGCTATATAAAATGGATCTATGCACGTCAGGTTAAAAATAATCTGACGTGCGTGTAACAACACGGAAAAATAAAAAGGATAAACATTGATGTATTGGTATATTGCTCGAAAATTAAAAAAAGGTATTCAACTTTTAGGTATAAAATTTACTGATATAAAATTGTCTACAAAAATATTTAGAAAATAATGACAGTATTTACAAAACGCGGTACCCTTATTCACCCCTCATGTTAATCGAATGTCCTGCATTGATTCCCAACCCCCAATGCATGGATTTTCTGCAAAATAAAGTCTCTTTTAACCCTGGAGGCAGTTTTTTAATCCCTGCCAAATAAAAACTTTGATCGGAGTTTTTTTTAAAGTGGTATTCGCGCCGAGAGCGCTAGATCAACTTCGTTTGGGTACAAGTGAAGTAGCACCGATTATCGTTAGGCAAAGTTTAACACTAAAACGGCTTCTTTGCGGGTACCACTTTCAAGAAAAACTCCAATCAAATATGGCGGATATATTTGGTCCAGGGTTTATAAAGGTCAATGATGCCATTTTTTGTCGGCTTTGTTTTCAAAATATCGTTGGAAAGATTACCCGACGTCGTTTAAGGCAATGATTTTTTCTATTGTCAACTAACCATATCCCTACATCGTGCTTGCGTCAGCGCAGTTACCATTAAGTTTGAGAATGTTTACCACTTTTGTTTGCAAACGAGGCCAGTGGTGTTTGAACGGATCTTAAGAACAGTGTTTTTGGATTGACGTTATAAAGTTTAAAAACAGATCCCAAGTTCTATACCCAATAACTACTCTAACAATTACGATATAAAAATGTATATGATCCCAAATCAAATGATCCCAAAAAACAAACCTTATTTTTTGACTCTCACTAATTCGAATCTTTTTATAACTCGAACTATAATTTATTTCTCAGCTCGCGTCGAGGAAGAAATATTTTTGATAGTAAGAATCTCTCTGTAATTCGAACGATAATCAGTCTTCCGTTCGAGTTCGAATTAGCGAGTCAACAATGAAATGATTAGCAATTTAACTCGAAAGCTGACTTCGATGCACCCTGTGCATATCCGTTCTGAATTGTTTCAAGCTCGACATTTTCCTCGTGTTTGATGAAAAGTGGCTCAGAAGCAGTCCTTGTTAAATTTGACGCATGCGTACTTTTCAATGGTGTATCTACTGTCACTTTATCTGTAATTTTGTTGGGATGGGCGCCCCTTCCTTCTTTTTCATCTTCCTCCATAATAGTGGTTCGTGAAGATCGGGGACTCGAATGTTCTTTTGGTGTCGAACTTTTAGAGCTTTCGTCGGATTCTAGGTCCGACACGTAAGCGTTCCCACGCACGTCGTCGCTCGACCGCGTCAATCGTGAAATACGCGAGCTATGCGACGGATGAAGTCTATTATTAGGTTGTTTGATATCATCATAAATAGAGACGACATCTGATTGGCTACGATGCTTAACCAATGAGCTTTCGTCAAAATGCACGGAAGACGAGCGACGCGGTTCATCATTAGGGTCTTTCAAATTTGTATGTTTTGGTATGTTCGGCACGCTTTGATATTTTTTCTGCAAAGAGATTGGACAGGATGGAGGTGATAATTTCTCAATACTACTTTTATTACTTGATCCCGGTAAGTTTATATTTTCTTCGGGAACAACCGCTTCCGGTTGAATTTCTGTCTCTTTATCTTCGGGTAAAAATGAAGGAGTCACAGTAAATCTCGACTCGGCACGAGCTCTTCGTTCATTAGATAGCGCGTCCCTCGTTTCTTCCTCATCCTTAAGCTTCTCAAGCCTTTTCGTAAGTTCAAGGGACTCCAAAGTGGCACCACGTTTCCGCTCTGCCCTTTTGGAGCCATCTATAGGATCCTGATGATGAAAACCGTCGTTACTTTCATCTGAGTCGCTCATTGGGACATCGATTTCCGTACTACCCGTTCCGTTAGAAAAACGTCGCATGTCGTCCCCTGTTCCGCCACCATGGGAATTATGCTGACATTTGAGATTGTGTTTTCGATTTTGAAGAAGTTCGAGAATTGTGTCCAATTTCTCATCCATTACATTGACCTGAAAGGAAATTAGAAAATAATCACTTTGTACGATGACTGCAATTTTTCCCGATGTTTCTTTCTCATCATCATACTTCTCCAAGTCTCGCTTTGTGTATGGAGTACGATAGACTATTGCTAAATACAATCTAGTTAAAAGAAAGAGGCTTTGATTTATAATTTAGAACTTTTAAGTTTCATGCCGCCCGTATAGACGACAATCATTGCTATATATATTCTATGATTGTATGAATATAGTCACCATGCAAGAATAATATTCCAAGCCGAAGAAAAATTCGTAAACGAGTTTTGCTTTCGAAGTGAGTTTACAACTGATATAGTTAGCAGTCATCAAAACTACACCGCGGCAATTTTTTTCTCTAACCACTGCCGGTATCGGCTGTAATCTCTAAGCGGAATAATTTTCCAGCGTTTACTCTCCCAGTAAAGGACGATTGTCGATTCCCTAGACTTTGGATTAAAACTGAATTTTAAGCCTACCTTTTCTTCAACTCGTGTTATACGAACATTCAAGCCATTGTCTTCCTCTTGATCTTCTACAAAGAAATAAGCAAGTCAAACGTAAAAATTATTCGTATAAAAATTTAAAGAAATAATCAGATAGTTAGCAAGGGTGAGATATCTTAATGATTAGTCTACAGGGGATGACCGATTACGTTTTTCCTATTACCCAAAACTTTAACAATGTCCTGTAATCTCATAAATATTTTGACCCAAAAACAAAAGCTAATAAAAATTCTTGGGAGTTTTGCTTAGAACCTTAGAAGGAATCGGCAGTTTCAATATCTCAAACCATCTGATCATCCCTGACAGTAACTGACAAATTACAAAAAAACTCTCAAAAAAGATATATTGTAAAATCAAAAAATTTGTTAAGCTGGCTGGATAAACTGTCTCGAACCCAGACTAGGTAATATATGACTTCCCGTAATTGGCATTCTGAAACATAACTCATTACTCGCCTAAAACGTCCTAAAAAAGATAAAAACCGTTTTTACCTTTAATGCCAATAGCCGTTTCCATTCTGAAAATACGAAAATAGAGAAAAGGTCTTAAAATCTCCAAAAGGATGGTTTTGGAGTGAAGAAAACCCAATCTAAATCCTTAAAATGCTTCTAATATAGGCAGAAAGCTTTCTGTTATCATATAGATATCAGGCAAATTCTCTATCTTATGGCTGAGAATAAGAAATAAATATATTTCATTTCTCATCTATAGTACAAACAACACTGAAGATTCTGAACCTCCCGCAATGGACCGCTAAGAAGAAGGAACCAAGAGATTGCAGTTACCTGGAACGTCTTTTAATTGGAAATATTGGAATTATTAATGTCCGAACAAACCTTGATTGAAATCTCTTGATGAAGGAGAACATATCCATCTGACCGGACGTGTATTGTTCGATGACATCTTTGACGTCGTACGGCCTGCATTCCTCCTACGGTGGTGAAAATAAAATGAAAATAGTGGAGAAAGATAAAGCTAGTGTGTTGCTCTAACTCAACTGAATCTACCCTGCATTCTTAACAATTACGAGAGAACATTTGCAGAGGATAAAGGGAATAAGAAAAGATTGTTACTGTCTGAAATCATCCCCAAAATTCCACGGCAAACCCAATCTACAAGCATATTCTGATCACTCAACGATGTAACGTATTCACTCTAAAGACTATGGTTTGAGAATTTCTGAATAGCACTATACGGAGTGCAATTTTGTTCTCAGAGCCACTTGCAACACTTTTTGATTTTACTGATGGACGTGCGATATAATCTAGTCTGTACACAAACCCGATTTACGGCTAATTTCGAAATTCATCGCCGTACTACGAAACGATAAACGTGAGATTCAGATAAACTCTGGTTCAATCGTAAACGCTATCAGAATCATAAAAAAGCGAAACTGGGTTCCAGTTTGTACGGAGTACAAGGACTTACCTTGAATTTTCGAATATAGATGAACAATTTGGTTTTTCGTATAAATCGAATGCAATTTTTATCCTTCTCCATCAATCTGTGATAAAACAAAAGGATAATTAAGATAAAGTACAGATTCTCCATAACTTGATCCTCAATAGAGATTTTCATGTTTTGTTAACCCTTCAAACCCGAATGACGTTATGTACGTTCAAAATGAGCCAATTTACCGAATCCAAGACTAAAGTCAGGATGCTTGTTGAAAAAGTAAAAAAAAAATACCTTTCTAATCATTCCAAAACCATTGTCTAACTCTCAAGTCACAAGCTTTTACAGTATGTGGCCCCCAAAACGGAGGCGGCCCCCAAAACGGAGACGGCCCCCAAAACGGAGGTCGTCATTAAAATGAGGATTCTGACTTGTAGATTTATCAGAATTAAACGATTTTTGTTTAATTTGAGAGAATGATGGTTATACTTAAAAATGAGCATGTTTTTGCTGGTTTGAGACAGATTCAAAATAACATATTTGCGTCTGAAGGAAATATTTTAACACCAAAATTAGATAAAAATTGCATATAACTCACTCTAGCTCCTTGGATATTGAAAATAAGTTATGAAAATGGGGTATAGGAAACTTTCTGCACCTAATGCCGTTCAGAAAATGCAGATACATCTGTGACTTTAGAGGATGGGTAAAGGATATAGCATCTTAAGGGTCAACCAGTATTTTGGGACCCTAGAATCAGCATTGATAAAACCGAAAATTCTAAATATGAGAAACAGCAAAAAATCTTGGAATTCCATTCCTATCAGCTCGAGTTAATAGTTTATAACAAAAATTAACATTATATATAAAATTTTTCGCTGAATCAGCAAAAACGGCAAATTCTGTAATTTTTTTGCAAAATATTGGAGAAAAATTCCTTTAAAGCTTAATATTTTCAGTTTCAGTTAAGCTTTTTTTCTAAAATTTTCACAGCTTATTCCATACATAAATGGAACTATTTTTAAAAGAGATTGGTTTTCAGAAACTTGATTAAGACGTTGTCAAATCAAAATTGTCATTTTGAAAATTTCTAAATTTTCAGTTTGGACTTTGCAATATCAAAAATCTTGAAATATTTCATAAAAATCATAAATTTTACATCCATCGGATCGTAAATTTAGGGGAAAACACAAATATGTTCATAGTTTTTCCCCCTATTACCACTGGGCTTAATAATTTGATTTTAACTACATCTATGTTTTGGGGGCCCCAAACCTGCGTTTTGACAACCAGGGGTACACTGTAAAAGTTTTATCAAACCAATTTATGCCCAAAACCCTATAAATCACATTTCCAAACTATGGTCAAAATTTTGTATTCATATCTTAAAGATATCTCGAGAAATCGCTAAAATCGCAAACCTCCGTTTTGGGGCCATTAGAAAAAAGTTACCTATCTTTAAGCAATTGAAAAATAGTGTTGAAATTGAAAATTTTGAAAAAGAACTTCTGGGAAATAAAGTAGAGATGTTAAAGTTTTTCATGCAGCAAAAAAATTTATAAAACGTCATTTCCTCTAGATTTGAGAGAAATTTTAATTTGATCGACGTTTTGGGGGCCACATACTGTATGTCAGTTTGAAGTTTTGGATTTCAAAAAAAATTGATATAAAAAATAAGTTACGTAGTTTCCGTAATTATTGCATTCATGTTGTCTTATTCGGATGTCAATCTTTCAATAACTTACGGTTGTAATTGAACATCCATTGTGCTTGCAAAATGAGCTGGTTGCCCATGGAAACGTGGATCGTGTCCTCCATTCATAAGGGCTGCAATTATGAAAACAAAACCATATTAAAAAGTGAAATTTATATCTTTGATAAAGTCTTCCAATCCATCCTTAAACATTCACGGAATAATTTTGATAGGTAAAAGTGTAGAAAAAGTGTTCCTTTAAATTTAATTTGATCTTTTCAAAAACTGATATTGAGCCAGAAAATATATTCGTCATTCTTTCCTGATAATCTCGAACCCGAAGCCCTTTCACGCAGTTTTAAGCGAAAGAGTTCACAGATGTTCCCCCATGAAATTCAGTAGGACTGTTCCACCTAGAAAACCTACTGGTTCATATTGGACTTGTTTTCGGGGAAAAGAGTTTCACTACCAATGGCAGCAGTTCAACGAAAACTAGCCTTACTGTCTTGATAATCATCATAGTGTTGGGGAGGGAGGCTAACGATTGTAGCCTGGTGATCTTCCACGTTGTTGGGGCTGACCAATAACAAGTTGCCTTCTGATTGACATCGATCACGAATGTCCAGAGCTGTCGGTATTGTCGCTCCTATGGTGGTTGAATGAGTTGATCACAGGGTATAAAGAGATATAGAAAACTAAAGGTTGAGAAACCGTGATTGTACATTGTACTGTATTAGAAGAATAAAAAGTTTCTTAATTCATCATTGGAATTACAAAACATATATGCAGAAAATTTCGAACCACATATTTTGGTCTGTTTTAGAATTGCATCAAAAGGCAAATTTCAACTATCTCAGAATGCGCTTTTCCAGAAATAGTCCGTGATATCCGTGGATATCGGATATCCAGAGGGTTAATGATTTTTGTTCAAAAGTGGATATCCAGGGGGTTAAACATATCTGCAAGGGAGCGGATAGATCCAGGGGTTAAGTGTCTTTTCAAGTGAAAATTAAGATATCCAAGGGTAAGCATCTTTATAAGAGAGATTATCCAGAGGGTTGAACATATTTTTAAGAGTGGATATCCAGGGAGTCTTTATTAATAAAGTAGGATATCCAGGGGGGCCGATACTTCGAAAATTTAATATCCTCGACAGTGGGGGTAAAATCTTTTTCTGGAAAAGCCCAATTTACATGACCAGAGCTATCTGTGTTCGTTGCTTCGGAAGAATCGACTTTCAATTGATCAATTTAAATGGTCAAAGGGAATTATCTACTTTGTGTCAAGGAAACAGCTACTAGATTGTTTGACCTTTATATATTTTGGATAGATTTTCTCGATCCTGGTCAAGCAAAAATCTTTGATCAGAGGTTTTTGAAAGTGGTACCCTAATGGTTTCTAAGGTAACGCTTAGTACTCAATGTAGGTGAAAAGATCTTTAAACAGAACATTTCATTGAATTATAAATTGACCCACATCGAATAGTGCTAGGGTACCACTTTCAAAAAACTCCAATCAAAGATAGCGCATATAGCTTGGTCCAGGGTAAATAGAGGTCAGCGACTTCGAAATGTATATCTCACCAATGGAACTTCGTCGTGACTGCAACGTATCCCCGTCTACGTATGAATTGATCCTACTCGCGTTCAACTTCCGTTTGAAATTCATCACGACACTACGTCGTCCGGTTGTCGGTGTTTGACTCGGTGAATTTTTCGGTTTTCCGTAATAGTAAGAAAATTTCTTCTCCTTCGTATGATGAGTGACGACTGATTGATGTGGCACCCAAGTGACGTCGGACTTGCGACTTGGATGGGCCGCATACGCACGCCAAGCATACTACAGAAAATAAGAGTTTTAAACAGTTTAAATTTTCGAGAGAAAAGTAAAGCCGATTCATGGTAGGATTCCTACCACGAACTCGCGTGATATCTTGGAATATCTTGTGACTAAGAGCTTTGAAATTTGGCTTCATTGGGTAAAGCTGTGATGTCAGAACGGGTATCTTAAGAAAATATCTTAAGAAAGTATCCTTATCAGAGCATTCAAAAGAAGACTTGACGGATAGCTGAAGGCATCCAAAGTAATAGATATGGCGGCTCTTGATTGGAGGATTAATGGTTCAGTGCCATGGTTACCCCATTTGCGTCAGTGAATTGTATACGTAACAAAACACAGACATGAAATTCCTACCTGGATGACCAAAGCCGCTGGAACACGCCTCCGGTTGAAATGTTTTTGCTTTTGATTTTGTGCGACTTGTAACGCAAAACCTGAACCTAAAATACCCTAAACAGAGGAAAGAAGAATGTCCAGTCAAACCTAGCATGTACCAAACTCAAGTTTAGGCTTTCTAACTTTATCAATAAAGCTGCACGCGAGATTCATCTCAGCCATCAGTTACGAAGTTTATCATTTGTCAGCTTTGCAAGTCAAAATATTACCGGGTACGGCACAAAAAATTTTCTCTCTTTCATTAAGAGCCGTCCACATATTACGTACGCACTAAAATATCGAAAATCGAGTACCCCCCCCTGTACGCAAGCGTACGCAAATAGCTATACCCCCCTGGTAAGTACGTACCTTTTCATTCACCCCTCCCCCCTTCTAATTCAAATTGTTTGGTTCAGACCTTTATTTCATACATGGGAAACTCAATGTTTATTAGGAAATTTTTCTTTTCCTTCATGCGAAGAAGAAGTGTAAAAGTCGACAAAAAAACAAGTAAAAAAGGGCTATGAAAAAATTTTCTTTTGACCCCTCCCCTCCCCCTGTATGCAAGCATACGCTTTTAAGAAGAACCCCCCCCCCCTTAGTGCGTGGACGGCCCCATAGATCAAATGTTATGCTTAATGGAAAATGATTGGTTCATTATTGAAATGTTTAGATCTTGAAAAATTTACTTTAAAGAGAGGAACTTATTTGTGGCGCACCCGGTGGGATGAGTCAATGAGTCAAAGTACAAGTTTCATTTTTTTGATAGCCTAACTAATAGCAAAGCCGTTACATGAACATTACAAAAACATTGAAAGCAAATCAACTCACAGCCGGCAATGCGAAGAAGGCGGTCCCAATGAAAGCGAATATGCAGACAATGACTTTGGCAACCCAATTCTTCGGTGAAAAATCTCCATAACCAACCGTCGAAAGTGTGATCTGAAAAGAAAACAAAACAACACTTAGAGATCGAAAAATGTGGCTTGAAAAACAATACGTTAGAAAAAATCCTTTGTTCTGAATAATAAGGCTTTCATTGGTTTTTGTCACTTAAATTTACTATATTAGAAAAAAGCCGGGGTGTTTCCTTAAAAACATTACGTAATGAATATCATGAATGAAGAAAGAAGAACAGTACTTACGACGCCCCAGTACAAGCCATCACCAAGGTTATCCAATTCACCGCTATCGCTTGGATTGCCATTCTTATCATCACTCTTCTCCGCAAGATACACCAAGAAAGTGCATGCCACCAATAAAATGAAACTCATGTACCAACAGGTTAACAATTCCTATAGAATGGAGATTCAGGGAATATCGTTATATCATTTTATGAGGAGAGCTTGGTTACCTGTCTATGTTTGTAGATAACTTGACTGGGAATTAGCTCATCTAATGTTTCCAGCTCACCCATATAGAGACTTGTATGCATGCGTAATTTATCAATTTTTAAAAATAACTATTAAAAAGCGACAAAAAAGCGACAAAAAGAACGACAAACCGTAACCCTAACTATTAAAGAACGACATATTTATATTTCGCCGTCCACAACCCCGACCGAAAGTGACTGTACCACCCCTACAGATTCATTCCTCGTTGTTTATCACGAACAGTCTCTGGCAATTTTGAAGCCACCACGAGAAAAAAAACTTGGCTACTTATCTATGTTTGTAAATGACATGGTTGGCTATATTGAACCCACCACGAGAAAAAAAGCGTGGCTACTTATCTATGTTTGTAAATGACATTGGTTGGCAATTTTGAAAGCGCCGTTTAAAGGAGAGCTCAGTTTCCTGTCTATGTTCGTAAATGACATAGCTGGTAATTATGAAAGTGCCGCTTAAAGGAGAGCTCAGTTACCTGTCTATGCTCGTAGATAACATGGCTGACAATTTTGAACGCACCACGTTGTCGATCAAGACGCAAAATACGCAACACTTGTAAAAATCGTAGAAATCTGAAAAAGAAGACATAACATTTGAGAATTTGAATACCATATAAATTAATGAAGTATGGTAAAACCACTCCTCATATTAACAAATTTGTACTTAAATATTTCCTTTACCCTTTTTTACGAGCATGCCTTAATGTCATCATAAATCATCAAACTTTTGAATAAAACCTCTTTATGCCGGCACACAACGTCGAAACAACGTCCATGTGACATTCATAACGTCCAAATAACGTTATTTGAACGTTAAAACAACGTTGTGTGCCAGCTGGGATGCTAAATAATGTAGATTTAAACACGCATTGTACATCACACATTTGATATATCCTTGGGTGCTCTCAAAATAGTAGACTGGGAACGAAGTTAGAAGTCAAGACCATGTTAGCACGTGACAGTTCCGTTTCGCTCCGAAACGGAATGAAGCCATTCTATTGGTTAGAAGTGACGTAACATTTGAATGTAACCTGTAACGGCCACAGGGGACGTTGGGAGGATACGAAAGGTGTGCGATAATTTTCACTGATTGGATTGCTATTCCAAACGCTAAAACACAAAAATACAAACTCTTAGAATATGTACAAACGAAAAACTTTATCCTAAAGCTATCTTAACCTAGGGCTATACAAGCAAACACATTAGAACATAGATAGGATAGAAATAAAAGTTTACTGACTAAATACAAACCAAAATAGATACTAACTAAAAAAGTTTTCCACGACACCAAAACAAGCACACCAAAAATTGGACTTCACATCACATACACAACATTACTACTGTTACATAAAAGTTGAAAATTCGTTTACAATTTAATTCATACGCCTCAAAATTCTACAATTCCCTAATGACCTAATTATATACATTATAAATATTACTAAGATGACACACAAAAGACGCAATAAAATCGAATACACTGAAGACAATGAGAGACGCAATCCCAAGTGACTAATGACGTAATATAAAATTAAAACATATCAAAACAAAGGCCAGCGGCCGTCACATGGCTCCCCAGAAAAGTTCATCTTTTCTCTTATTGAGCATCCTCGGCGGGGAATCAACATACCAAATTCAGTTCGTGATATAAAAGTATCGTATCACTATCATAACACAACATACTACAACATACCACAACATACTACAACATACAACCATTAAAACGATCTTCGGCCTCACCGGCGGCCCCAGCAGGAACTCAGCACAGGAAAGGACTTCGGCCTCACCGGCGGCCCCAACAGGAACACAGCTCAGGAAAGGTCTTCGGCCTCACCGGCGGCCCCAGCAGGAACACAGCACAGGAGCGAACGTTTTATTCGGACTCGACGCTTGTCCGATCAGCCTGGACGAGTAAAACGAGTTTGTGGATTGGCCTGTTGAACAGGCCACGTTGCGTTCGAATTTGACAACTGCGGACGACGTTGTTTTCATCTTTGAACACCTCAGTAATCCTTGCTAACTGCCAATCGTTTCGAAAATTGGTTTCTTTCAGTAGGACAACGTCGCCGATTGAAAAGTTTCGGATCTTGTGTTGCCATTTTGATCGTCGTTGCAACGTTTGCAGATACTCTTTTCTCCATCTGCTCCAGAATTCATTGGCGATGTGTTGTACTCGTCGCCAGCGTCTCCTGGAATAGAGATCGTTGGCAGAGTAGTTTCCTGGTGGCGGGAGAACTACCCTGCTTTTCATTGTTAAAAGATTAATTGGTGATAGTGGCAGTTCACTATCATCAGACAAAGTGTCTGTCAAAGGTCTAGAGTTGATGATAGCCTCAATTTCAACTAGAAGAGTGAGAAACGCCTCGTTGTTAAGACTCAGCCCATGATTGTAAATTAAAGAAGAAAAAATTGACCGGGCTGACCTTATGAGGCGCTCCCAAGCGCCTCCCATATGACTTGATGAGGGGGGATTTCTCTTCCATCCCATCCATTCGCCACCTTGTTGTTGGAGGAAGATTTCAATTGTCTTGTCGTCCATTTCATTGATTGCTCGTTTCATTTCGTTGTCGCAGCCGACGAAGTTGGTGCCGTTGTCGGAGCGAAGCAGTCGAACTTGACCTCTGCGACCAATGAAGCGTCTCAGCATCATGATGAAGTGATCAGTGTCCATATGACCGGAGCTCTCTAGATGAACTGCTCGTGTGTTTAAGCAAGTGAAAAGGGCGACGAACTTCTTTAAAGTGGATCTTCGTTCTTTGACTTGAAATGGGCCGAACATATCGACCCCAACGTAGGTGAATGGAGGGACTTCTTCTGTTCTTTCTGTAGGTAGGTCTGCCATCAGTTGTGTGGAACACTTTCCTCTGTTGCGACGACACTTGACACAATCTTTGATAATTGATCTTGTGAGTGAGTTGAGGTTGACAATCCAATAGCCAGCAGTGCGAACAGCATTCATTGTAATTCCTCTTCCACAGTGAGCTACTTTTGAATGATACCAACTGACAATCATTCTTGACAATGCATGTTTCTTTGGTAAGATAATAGGGTTCTTGCATTCTGGGTTGAGGTTTGATTTTCGAAGACGACCTCCAACTCGAAGTAAACCATTGTCGTCGACGAATGGGTTCAATGAAGATAGCTGACCAGTGTACTTCTCCTCTTTGTTTGTCAGAGAAGAGATGTCTTTATGGAATGAATTCTGTTGTATCAGCTTGATGACTGTTACTTCTGCTGCTTGCATGTCGTCTAAGGTGATTTGGGTGTAATTAGACTGTTTTGATCTCCATATCATTATTCTTGCAATAACTCTTTTCAGCTTCCACCAGTTATTTGTCTGTGAAATGAGATGATTGATGAAGCTCGTTTGCTCACTGTGACCTTTGATCATCAAGACTTTCTTCTTTGTTTTCACCTCTGGATCATCAGGTGAAACGTCATAGATTGCGGCTTCAGTTTCAGTTTTGTAGGGTTTCTGGAGGAATTCAGGGCCTTGAAGCCATCTACTTTCATTGAGTTTTGATGCCTCGATTCCTCTTGAACCAATATCACTACTATTGATTTTGCCTGGGACATGATTCCATTGTTTGTTGGTTGAGTTGTCGCGAATTATTTCTATTCGATTTGCGACGAATACATGGAAGGATTTGCTTTCGTTGTTGATGTAACCCAGGACTACTTTGCTGTCCGTCCAAAACACATGCTCCAGGTTTTCATACTTCAGTTCTTGGTTGAGCAGGTTAGAAACTTTGATAGACGTTACAGCGGCTGTCAATTCCATTCTAGGAACTGTAATCTGTTTTAGGGGTGCAACACGTGATTTTCCCATCAGGAAACTTGTTGAGATTTGCTCTTTATCATCTGTCAGCTGCAGATAACTGCATTGGCCATAACCAATGGTTGATCCGTCAGAGAAGTGGTGGGCAGTTGCTTTGACGACTTTGCCAAAGTTTTCAGGCTTGAAGCATCGTTTGATGGTTACGTTTTCTAGACTGGGAAGCTGCAATCTCCATTTCTCCCATATGGCACGCTCTTCGCCAGAGATTTGGTCATCCCAGCTTTTGTCGTCTTTGATGAGCTTTTGAAGTAAGCGTTTGATGAGCAGCATGACAGGTGCTGCAAATCCAAGTGGATCGTAGATTGAGCTTACTGATGACAATATACCACGCCTTGTTAATGGTTTGTCTTTGAGAACAATTCTGAAGTTGAACTCGTCGTTTTGGATGCACCAAGACACACCCAACACTCTTTCTATTGGCAAGGTTGATGTGGATGAGTCGAGGTTTTTGATTCCTTTCATTCTGTCTTCAACTGGAATTGTATCAATGATTGCTCTTGAGGTAGATCCAAGTTGCACAAGATTGAATCCACCATCATTGCAAAGTGCTTTGGTATCCCATAATAGCTGTTTTGCTTTCTCCTCAGTGGTCGTGGATTTCAGTAGATCATCCACATAGAAGCTTTCTTTCAGAATCGATGTTACTTCTGGGTCGTATTTTTCTGAATTGTCGTCTGCAGTCTTTCGAAGAGCAAAGTTGGCACAACTTGGAGATGAAATTGCACCTTGTAGATGAACAGTCAACCTGTACTCCTTCAGTTCTGAGTTCAAGTCTCCATCTTTCCACCAAAGGAATCTCAAGAAGTCCTGTTGATCATCAGGAACTTTGACTCTGTAGAACATCTTCTCGATGTCTCCGAAAAATCCAACTGGCTCTTTTCTGAATCTGGACAGTACGCCAACAAGTTGATTTGTGAGATCAGGACCCTGTAGCAGCATCGAGTTTAGAGATATGTCTTTGAATTTGGCACTACAGTCGAACACGACACGAATCTTGTCAGGTTTCCTGGGGTGGTAAACCCCATGGTGTGGGATGTACCAAGTCTTACCATCATTAGGTTCAGTTTGACATGGTACTGCATAGCCTTTATCGATGATGGTCTTCATGAAGGCTTGGTAATCTGTGAAGAATTTGTCATTAGCTGTCAATTTCTTCTTGAGGTAAATGGCTCTTTTAACAGCTTGACCACGATTGTTTGGAACATTAGTGTTTCGGTCTCGAAATGGTAATGGTAACACATACTGACCATCTACGAACTTGCTTTCTTCTTGCATCATCTTCATAAACTTCTTGTCGTTCTGGGAAAAACACGTCTGCTTTTCATCATTACTTGCAAGGCCAGAAGATGGAGCTTCATTGAAGTCGTGTCTGTACATAGTGAGTAGCATTTCTTTAAGATCAACCTCCTTGACTTTTGTTTGGTTACGAAAACACGAAAACGATTTTTCGGTAGGCCTACCGGTTCGATTGACTGATAATCTTTGTGTATTCGAGCTCGAATTGGAGGAATTGATTGGTCCTGAAACACACCATCCCAATCTTGTTCGATATGCGAATGGACCATTCTTTTGACTAGCAATGGTTTCCAATGGTTCAAGGGCTTGAGGGCAATTGCTTCCGATCAAAAGCCCAACTTTGATGTGTTGACTTGAAGAAGGAAGGAAACTTGAAATTGGCTGTAGGTACTTCCACTGGATCAATCTTTCCTTTGTTGGTACATCTTCATCGTCAACGGGCAAGTCTGATTGACTGTATGTACGAGGGAGGTGAATACGGATGGAATCATCATGAACAGGTGAAACCACTAAGTCATCGACAGCCCTGCATCTTTCTGTTTTCTCGCCATGAATTGTCTTGATGGATAATGAAGTGGTGGTACTACTAGCATCGATTTCTTGTAGAAAATCAGTGTTGATAAACGTCCCTTGACTCCCATTATCCAAAAGAGCAAAGGTTTTTACGAAATTTGGACTGTCTTTGTGAAACAGCCTGACTGGTACGACACATAATCCAATCGAGTCGTCGAGATTAGAAGCAATACGTCCTGTTTTCGTTGGCGGGACATAGTAGTCATGTAGACTTGTTGGGTGCAGCTCTTCACAAGATGTGCACTTCTTCTTTCGGTTGCATGTCTTTGCTGTGTGTTTACTGCTTGTTGGCTTCAAGCAGCAATAACAGAGTCGCTTGTTGAATACGTAGTCATGGCGATCCTTTGGAGGTAGCTTGATGAAATTGGCACAATCATCCAAGTCATGACTTTGATCACATAATATGCACTTAAGTTTACGTCTGTTGTCAGAAGGAGGTACTTTGTTGAGTCCAGTCTTCACGAAAGGTCCTTTCTTCTCCGGCTTTGACTTTGGGTCACTCAATGCACCATGAGAAAACAATGGGTCATTCACCAACGTAACTTCATCTTCGATGAGTTGAATGAAATGTTCCAATGTAGCTTCGCCACCGACTTTACGTACCTTCAGAACAATCTTTCCCCAACGGTTTTGCAGGTAAGATGGTATCTTTTTACTGAGGGTTTGAAGCACTTCTGGACTGTTCGATCTTGACGACTTGTGACAATCTGTAGTTGACTTGAATTTGATCAGAAACGAATGAAATTTCCTGAAGGCTTGGGCGTCATTTGGTTTGATCTTTGGCCATTCTTTGAGTTCTTTCATGTACTCGCTGTACACTCTGTATGGGTCTCCATAACGTTTTTTCAGCAATTCCTTGGCATATTTGAATCCTTGATCTGAAGCCATATGAATGCATCCTTGGACGAGTTCGTGTGGTTCACCTTTCAGATAACGGAGAAGTCTTGTAAGACAGCCTTTTGGATCTCTAATTTTCCGTTCGACAGCCTCATGGAAAGAAGCCATGAAGAATTCGAAGTTCAAGGGGTTTCCATAGAATGGACTGATATCAGCATCTGGGGCTTGAAGATAACCCATCATCTGTGAAAACAGGTCATAAGTCTGGTCCACCGGTCGTTGTGGTGAATGACGAGGTGAGGTCTCAGCCACAGCAAGTGAAGAAGAAGAATTCTGTGGATTGTTTCGAATGGTGTACGCCCTTTTTGATAAATTGATTGGGTGATTTAACAAGTCGTTTGAAGCAGCCTGAGGGCGTGGCAGGTTTCCTTGGGTGTACCCAGAAACTGGAAGAGGTGGAGCGACGGAGATACTCTGAGATGGAGCTACAGACAAAGCATCATTATTCAGTGGTGACAATCGTCTTCTGAAAGATAGACTGGCAGAAGAAACAGCGTAAGATTTTGGCAGAGATGGAGGGTGTGGCACCTTGATTGGAGCATCGACAGCAGGAGTACTGTGCTTGGCAACATAATCATTGACATAGCTTTCATTTGATGGAATGTCGTAAGGTATGTCTACTAATGGATCTGTTTTCGAGAATACTTCTAGCTTCGACTGAGCAATGGCAATTTGGAGTTCATTATCGATCAATTCTGCCTCGATTTGAGCTTGCCTCTTTTTCGTGATATACTGTTGCTCTAACTTTAGCTGTTTGAGTCTGGCTAACTCCATCAGATGAGCGTTCTTGATAGCACCTGCCTCAGATTCTAGCTTTCTTGATTCGACTTGTTCTTGTTGAGTTCTAAGTTCTGTGGAGTTCTGTGGAGTTCTTGGTTCTTGACTACTGGGACCAACAGATCCATTCAACGATCTTTCAATGATTCTTCTCTTGATGAGATGAACTGATTTGTCTAGTTTTTCGACCAAGTCAGAATACTTCGGTTCGTCATGTTCTAACAACATCTGACATTTTGTGTGAGCCACTAGCAACTGTTTGAAATATCTTTCTAACTCTGCATAACCTTCTTCGACATCTTCTGAATTGATCTCTAACATAGCCTTTACTTTAGCAATCTTTTCTTTAACGATTTTCTGGAGTTTCAAGCGATCTTCTTGCCAAAGGGCGTGCTGTGTCAATATACCACGTGTTACTGGGCGGTGCTGCACGCCGCGGCCCGCGCGTTTAGACGCCATTGGAATGCGAGTGAATGAACACGGTAGAAAACTGGCTGGATGTAAAACGATAAAATAACGATAACGATATGTGCGATACGATTGCGAACAGAAATCGATAACACGATTGGATTCGATAAATTCGATTCAAAGCGACTGTACACGAGTCGATTTTTTGATAAAACGATATGAATCGATGAGACATGAAAATCGGTTCGATTCGATTAATTCGATAAAATTCGATTGGATTCGATGAAATCGATAAATTTCGATGAAATCGATTGGATTCGATGAAATCGATAAAATTCGATTGAATTCGATTAGATCGATAAAATTCGATTGGATTCGATAGAATCGATGAAATTCGATTAGATCGATACGAGTTCAAATCAAAACAACATTTGATGATTTTGAGGATACGAGGTCGATTTGGCCGGAATCGACTAAATACGATACGAAATCGAGTCAATAGAGATTCGATTGGATACGAGATACGAGACCAGTTTTTGCAAACTGGTTAAATACGAAATTAGATACGAGATTCGATACGATACGAGAATCGGTAAGAAACGAGAATCGAAACGAAACGGTTGAGATAGCAATGCGAAGCATACGATATGGTGATAACTTTTTTTACTGTAACGGCCACAGGGGACGTTGGGAGGATACGAAAGGTGTGCGATAATTTTCACTGATTGGATTGCTATTCCAAACGCTAAAACACAAAAATACAAACTCTTAGAATATGTACAAACGAAAAACTTTATCCTAAAGCTATCTTAACCTAGGGCTATACAAGCAAACACATTAGAACATAGATAGGATAGAAATAAAAGTTTACTGACTAAATACAAACCAAAATAGATACTAACTAAAAAAGTTTTCCACGACACCAAAACAAGCACACCAAAAATTGGACTTCACATCACATACACAACATTACTACTGTTACATAAAAGTAGAAAATTCGTTTACAATTTAATTCATACGCCTCAAAATTCTACAATTCCCTAATGACCTAATTATATACATTATAAATATTACTAAGATGACACACAAAAGACGCAATAAAATCGAATACACTGAAGACAATGAGAGACGCAATCCCAAGTGACTAATGACGTAATATAAAATTAAAACATATCAAAACAAAGGCCAGCGGCCGTCACATAACCAATAGAATGGCTTAATTTCGTTTCGGAGCGAAACGGAACCATCACGTGCGAACGTGGTCCAAGGACAAGTGTGAGCCTACCTGAACATGGAAACAGAGAGGAGATTCGCTTGACCGTGTTCTGACGTCATCACTACGACCGTCGTTGCCACGATAACGATAATGTCTGAAACGAGAAACAAAACAAGTAAATATCGTAAAGTAAATAACTGAGAGAAAAGAGAGGCCACGGTTAGGCTGGAAAAGAATCTAGTGTAGGGTACTGTATAAAATCTACAGTTGAAATGTCAAACCATTTTCCGGTCAAAAAACTAAAAGCCGATTATTTTCATACAAACTTTTCCGATCTCCAAGATGGGGATAGACTATGCTACAATCTAGACCAATCACTGCCGATGAGTTTTGATAGCGTGACGAGATTGCAGCATTATCAGAGCTTTTTTTCCCACACTCGCCTTAACCGGCTGTTTTATTCTTCACTCATACTTTTTATTCAGTGACCTTTTTTTAGGTATTTCTGGGTATAGGTTCTATAGGATCGTCTAGTGACTAACCGAAGAAGATTAAATTCAAATCACTTACCTATAACTTGATATGGTTTTTTGATAAATCTCAATTTGCCCCAAAATCCTGCGTAGTTACCATGACAACTGCAAGACCAGATTCGCAGAATGTATTCGATAGAGAAAATGATGACCAGTGAAACTTCCTGAAAAAAAATGTGTTTGAAGTCAAATTTATGGATGCTTTAAGTCCTCAAGGTCTGTCTTTGTAACATCATAATCAAAGACTAAGCCATAAAACTAGCCAAGTGGATGTTTAAATTCGTGAAAACAATTTTTAAAACCAACTTAAATAATCCGACTTTCTAACAGGGTATACAGAGCTCAATATTATCGCCTTTAGATATACTGAATCTATGGTTGCCCTGGATTTAGTCGCGTTTGCGTTCGGAGAAATACTTCTTCCGTAGCGAAAAATTTCATAATTATTTTTTGCTCAGTTTGAAGAGCTCTATCACGTGGTATAACTCTTTTTTGATTTTGAAGACCCCCCCAAAATCAAATTGACCAAGAAAGATATCAAAAGTTTATTCACCGACATTTTGAAAAAAAGTGAAATGTTTTGAGGTACCTGGCCATGGTCTATTAGCAGTGGAATATTGAGTTGAAGGATACGAATTTATGATCAAAATAATAACGTCCACAGTTCGTTGGTTACAGTATTGGGCCAATTTATTGGGTCCGACGCGGAACGAATGATATTCATGACGTAATGTTCACTGCGGAAACATCCCGGTTTTTCTCTGTAGTGACAAATTTTAACTAGATGAATATTGTTCAAAATTTGCCACTACTGGCAAAAACCGGGATGTTTACGTAGAAAACATTACGACATGAATATCATAAACAGAGTATCTCGTGGATAGTTCCCAGCTGGCACACAACGTTTTTTCGACGTTTATCTAACGTTCATAACGTCTATATAACGTTAGATGAACGTTGAAACAACGTCGTGTGCCAGCTGGGTTTGAACTCACTAAATAATAGACAGCGGATTGGATGGTTTTATCCGTTTCGTATTTCGGAATGGTGATTAGAACGCTCAAAAACAAACTCGCCAGAATCAACACGAACCTAAAAAGAATGAATGTTAAGAAATGTGAATTTTTATGGCGAAAGAATGATGTTATCAAAAGAGTTGCAGAATGGTTAATAGCGAAGCTGAAATCCTACGGGAGTGTATATTGGTAATTATTTTCAAGTAAACTCAAGTTTAACCATCTTCTACGAGGTCGAAATGTTCGCCGAATATCGACAAAAAAAACTCAATATTCATGATACTCATGACGTAATGTTTTCTACGGAAATACCCCGGTTTTTGCAGGTGGTGGCAACTTTGAACAAGACAAAAGTTGTATAGAATTTGTCACTACTGGCAAAAACCGGGGTCTTCCCGTAGAAAACATTACGTCATGAATATCATGAATTATCAAAGTTGAATAATTTTTTTATTATTATTATTTCTTTTATCACCAATAATTGTATAAATAATGTTAAAATCTATGCTATACGTACATATCCAACAAGAGTTATTACGGCTGAAAAGTCACAATAAAGAGCTATTGAGGCATTGGGCGTCTGTTGCAACTACTCGTTTTAGGTGAACGTATACGCCTCTACTACCCATAGGAACAATAGCACCCTATTCACACCATAATTAAAAACATAAAGCCCTACTTACACCATTCCGTGATAAAAGAGTGCGCCAGAGTTTGAGGGTCGTTCTAACAGATTGAATGTTTTGATTTGGAAGATTTTGTAACGAGATTTCCTGGCCTGCCGTCGGCGCAACTTCTCCACGCCAGTCATCTAGAGGGAAGGCAAGAAGATTATTTGAAGGCTTGATAGAGTAGAGTCTCTCTTTAGCAGACCCATGAAAACGTCAGGGAGGGAAAAGAAAATGATTTAATGGCTAAATACAGTAGAATCTCTTTTTCGGCGGACCCATGAAATCATCTGTCCTCCCAAGTTTTATCGTGTTTTTTGTCGTGGAAAAATCCATCCAGTGTTGATATTGTGTTTTCGAGAATAAGTCGAAAGCAGCTTCTCTGACACACTTTGGCTAATGGAGATTTTTTTTCAGCAATATTCGATTTCATATACCAAATAGTCAAACGTGTATTTTACAAAAGGAATAGAAGATGTTATCATCAATTCGTACACCCTTACATCACTTACATGGACTTCATTCTTTAATTGCAAATCACTTCGATTTACATTTTTATCAGTTTGTTTTTTAGGGTAAATTTCGACTATTCATTCATTCGTTCATTCATTCAGGTTATTCAGAGTGCAAATATTTCAACTCAATAACACTCTTAAATTTCAATTCCGACTCAATTCAAGATTCTACATGTTTGTGATAAGGCCGCGTGCTTTTTAAGTGTGTGATTATATTTTTCATTGCGCATGCGTGAGGTGCACGTGTTTGTGAGTGTGACGTCATGATGACGTAATCTCTTACCAACGTAGCAGACGCGCCCATATGAATATAACCTTTTTCGTCGGTTGAAAAAGACATGAACTAAATAAGAAGAGGGAGAATGGAAACGAGTCATAACGAGTCTCCAGTTGAAAGTTAGTGGAATTCAGTGGTGGCGGATCTGACGGAGGGTTTCAAAACATTGAGTTTCAAGCCCGAAAAGCTAGAGGCATTACTCCTGGATGGGAAATGAAGCCATTTATTTCCCATCCAGAACGCCCACGAATAGTTTTTACACAAACGCCGGATTGAAACTAAAATCTATCAACATATTTCAAAAAATGTAGTCCTCCAAAACAAAGGAACCGCTAGATACAATCTGTCGTCATGATTACGGCGCATTCTATGCGCGTTTTGGATGGGAAATAAGTAGCTTCAATTTCTCTTGCCTGAGAATGGTTAAAGTTTCGCCTCTAGCCCCTCGGGCTTGAAACTCAATGATTCAAAATACATGACAGAGAGGTTTCATTTCTTTTATAAGGAGTACGGTTAAAAGAAACGCTTTCTGTCATAAATTATGGCTCCCGCTTTGATCCACCACCGGAAAAGTCTGGTCTGTTTCAAATAACAGGAATGAATTTTTAACGAAGATTGAAATGAAATCTAATAACTTTTCCACATATCTTTATTCATAAATAATCACCAGTTTACTTGAAAGTCTTATGGGGTGTTTACACTAAACCAACCACGTTGCATGTTTTTAAAACACACAAATACAGTTGACGCTTTCTAATTCGATCTTCAAGGGGAATTGGATTTTCATCAAATAAGGGAGCCTATCGAAAGTAGAACGTCGAATTAGAGAGCATCAACTGTATGCTTTTCCATAAAACTTGGCGGAGAAACAAGAATATATTCAAAAAAAAACTTGAACTCGACCACAATGCAATGCAGTGTAAATCAAAACAACTAACCTCTTCACCGATGGTAATAACGGGTAAACGACGCGCCATTTTGTCACAAATTCTTGGAAAAATGCACCAAAAATGTCAAAACTTGCCAAATAAAGTTCTCTTTCTCGTTCCTCCCAGTCTTATTTTAATAGTGTCAAAAAGTATCAATGAAACGTTTCAAAAATGACAAAATTGCCACAAACTTAATGAACTCCTAACGAGTATTTATTAATAGCTTTTCTTTTTCTGCTAATTAACTTTCTCAATCAAACAAATTTATTACTTAATTAAGAGGTATGTGTTTCATAAACAAAACTTTTTATAACTCATTAAGAAGTGTATGCTAAAACTGCTGGCACGAGCCGATCCGATAACAACACAACGATGAAATGGTGATATATTTTGAGCAACCAACTGAATATAACTAATTTTTTGGAATCTGATTGGCTGACATGCTTCTGCCTTTTTTCTTCAATTAGCGATCACGTGACATTTCGCTTGACTTGAAAACTGTATGTTATTGGGAAAAATTAGCGAAAAACTTGAAAAGAAGAGGCATTTATTGTAATTTAGATGTTCTTTAAAATTTGCTTTGGTAAACAAAAATCAGAGGTCGATATATTTTGAAATCCTATGTTTACTGAAAAAAAGGCCTTGCTAAATGCTACATATGATCGACGCCTGAGATTAGCCATATTTGAAGGCGTTGACCAATCATTTGACTAATCAATTAATCAATGAAAATTATTTCCATGTAAATTTAAATTTCATGACGTCAGCAAAAATCAAAAACGTAACTATTTAATTCACGGAAGTAATCCAATTAGCAACAGTATGGCATATCTATGGTATCCAAAACTCATTAATTTGCAATCAACAAACAATTAAAAACAATGACGGAAAATTGACAAAGTTACGCACGAAAAGTTATGGCGTCCACGGAACTTCTTCCTTTTGAAAAAAAGGCCTCGAATCTTTGGTTTCTGGAGAAGTAAACTTTATGTTGAAATTTCTGGGAAACTTCGTTTTAGCATAGTCAAAAGACTATGGTTTTAGATATGCTAGCCTACAAGACAAGTCAAGTCAAAGGCTAAGGTTAAAAAAGTGTCTCGTTGAATATACACAGAATGTTGGAAAAAAGGCCTTTTCTTCTCTTCTTTTCTTATTTATATATTGACGTCAAATAAAATCTGTGCGGTTGTGCTCTTGACAATGCAACAAAATGGCGAAAACTTCTGAAAATCTTAACACGGAAATTTCATCAAAATATGGATCCTGCACCCCAAATAAATGCTTTATAAATGAAATAATACGGGATAACGATGTCTTGCAGTGTAGGAAGTGTCAAAGATTTGTTCATTATGCCTGTTCGGAGCTTCCAGCCTACCAAGTACAGATTTGCCTTCAGTACAAAGCAAGGAGATTCGAATGTGCAAAATGCATCACAGTCACGCCAATATTATTAGAGAAGATCAAAACAAGTAAACAAAGAACGACCAATAACAAGGCAACAAATACTAAAGGTAAAGAGAAAGATCAAGATGAGCAATGTGTTTTCGCTAGACTGGATAGACTGGAGAAGAAGATCGACGATCTTGTAAACAAAGATGATGTCCTTAAAGGATCCAAACAACAACAGACATACGCTAGCATCGCTAAAGATGAGCTAAAGAAAAAAGACCACGATATAGGATCAAAGCAACAACAGACATACGCTAGCGTTACTAAAGATGAGCTAAAGAAACAAGAGGTAACGATCAAGAATTTCATCAAAGAAGAGAAAGAAGAAGAACGATGGTTAAACTTAACAAAGTACAATATCATTGTTCACAACCTCGGAGAGAACAAACATGAAGACCTAGAAGAACAACGTGTCGGTGATAAGGATTATGTTGAAGAAGTTGTACAAAACCAAATGGGATTTAAGGTAAACATCGTCAGCGCAGAAAGAATAGGAGCTCGGAAGGACGAAATGTTCAAAACAAAAAGATGGCGACCCTTGAAAGTCGTGCTAAAGAACGAAGAAGAGAAACGTCATATTCTGGCATCAGTCCACAAATTAGAGAAAGACGAATTTAGAGTATCCGACGATTTTTCGAAGAAAGAACGCGAAACCATCAAAGAGTGGCATAGGAAGGCAAAGGAGAAAACAGAATTACAAAAGGATGGCAGCTGGATATATAAGGTTAGAGGAAGTCCTCGGACAAAACTCTACTTTAAGAAGATCTGTAACAAACCCGTTACTGAAAATGAAATATTGTAAAGACGACTGGTTAGGCCCATGCGCCTACAACTGTAAAATTGTAAAATGTTAAGCATGATTATTTCATAGAGGTCGATAGACCTGAGAAATATATTACTGTAAATTAAAAAAAAAATTAAAAAATTCTGTATTCCTCATAGTTTTTTAGAGGATTTTCCTCTATAAGAATTCTACAGTACAAAAGTCTTCATACCAGGGGGGGGGGGGTGAAGCAGTTAGTACAAGACATCATGCCTACTAACTGCTTTCTCGGAAGAAGTTAGTAACACCACCACCTTGGTACACTTAGTACAGTTAGTACTAACTGAATTTAGCCTTGAAAAAGGCTTTTGACCTTCATAAATTCAATAAAATCAAATAAAATCAAATTTAATATCTTAAAAATGATTCAATATCCATAGCTTTCAATAGGAAAAAACAACATTTTAGAAAATCAAATTTCTATTGCAACCAGCAAATTGTTTTTAAGATTTAAAAAAAAAATTTCGAAAATTTGAAAAAAAATCTACTTCCCAAAAAAATTTTTTGGTAAAATATGGTCTTTTTTTTTTAATTTTCTCACAAAATCCTATTTTTTACACAATTAGTACCAAAATTTGGCAAATTTTTAGCAGGGGACCACCCTTTTTGGCAGTTAGTACATCTGAGTACTAAGTGATTTTATCCAATTCATATGGCACACCACCACGGTACTAACCGGCATGATGTCTTGTACTAACTGCTTCACCCCCCCCTGTTCATACTACAGGGGTTTTATAAAATGAAAACGCATACAGGGGAAAAACCCTCTGCAAACACAGTCAAACCTCACTAAAATGGCTCAGTTAAACTTTCTTTTTATTATACTAAAATTTCCTTGAGTATTTTTCTGTTTGAGTTCTACCATTAAGAAAACGAAAATGAAAATTCTGTTTCGTTAATGCCCACGAAATGGTTTAATCATATGAAAACCAGTTTCTTGCATATCGGAAAGCCAATAAAAGCAATGCTGTTTGATAGGTTAGCTTTGCTATCAGTAAACAAACTTTCTCGGTTGTGACGGAGCGATTCATTAAACTCGTGTTCTGAAAACAATCATTACCAAAGAAAAGCTCTAACAAAATTTAGAATACGCTATGAATAATGTGGAGCAAATATTTATCTGACCAGCCTTGAACCCTAATTTCAAGTTTTAAGAGACTACCGTCTTACAGCAGCTACTGAAAAGCTAATACTAACCCAGCCGGCACACAACGTCAAAACAACGTCCATGTGACATTCATAACGTCCAAATAACGTTATTTGAACGTTAAAACAACGTTTTGTGCCAGCTGGGAATACGTCTAAAATCATAGAATATACTTCAAACTGGGCTCAAAAAAAATTCTCAGGTCTTGTGAAACCTTAACTTATCAAAGAGTTCTGATTTCTCAAAACATTCTCCAACAGAAATAAAATCTACGCGTTGGTATCAAAACAAAGATTCTCAATGCCGATAAAAACATACTATTCATTTTTGATACATAAAAACCTAAAGTTTCGATTATATCTTGCAGCAGCGAGTAGAGATAAAGGCAAACCGAAACAAGTTAATTTTTTGAGTAACATCGCTACAGATTGGTTGATACTGGTGTAAGATTACGTCATCTAGGTTGAAAGAACCAATCAAAAATGATCTTTAAGAGATATGGTTTTGACAGAGAGATCTGGGACAACAATCATTACATCGAACATTGTAGGCATTCAATTATAAGGGACTATAAACCAACACAGTGACATGCATGTTAAAAGCTGTACACTTTTATTTGAGAATTAAAAGGGAGATCCATGCTTGCTGTTCAGTGCTTGCATAAGATTTGTAATCATTATGAACCAGCCCACCAGTGCATAAAGATACTACTACAAAACCCAAAGATACTGAGATTACTCTTTTCACCTTGATAGGGCATAGAAAAGTGCGACGATCCAGTTATGTTGAACGACCAACAACCATACTTACAGCTACCTTTCCAAACATTTGCTCAACACTCAAATTAATCTGACTGGTCAAATTTGAGCCTAATCGACTAATGTGCTTAGAAAAACGATTTGAATAATTGTATTGAGCAAAATTTTGGAACGATGGCCGCCCGCGTACGGTATGATTTACTGCGGGAAATTAGCCTCGTACGACTTGACATTTTATGTTTTAAACACTTTGCATCAGATAAGGATTTGATAAGACCCCCATCTGTGAAAATCATTAATATTTATCATTTTCCCATCATTCAAACTGTGTCATTGCTCGTTTTGTCAAATTCGACATGCTATAAAAAAGACTAAGAGAGTCTAATTTGAAATTACGAACTGCAGAAAAAATCTGCTCGGAAATTGACCTTAAGATCTTCCAAAAATCTTTGTGCGATTTTAAGACCCTTAGAACCCTTATTTCAAGTGCAGTATAGGATTCCTAAACGTTCTCAAACCTCCATTATCGTTGCTCCGTTTTTACTTTCATGATTTTAGAACCCTTATACAGGCTCAATAGCTTTCGCTTGTGTAAAAACCGTTGACGGTCTGAAAAAAGGACAGATCAGTTTCCTCCAGGAAATATGGATATGGTATGGGGTCTTCGACAATCGGACCTAATCTTTTCATCTCAATATTTTCTACCTTGACCGATCATGGTCGAAATATATTGACATTTTAGTGTATTTTAACGTTTTTCAGAATTTAAAGTTCGGGCAAGAATTGCTAATTTACCACTTCCACTTTCTTTCATTGAATATTTCGATTTTGGAGGGGTTCGGTGGCTTTTAGGCTATATTCCAAGCCTTATTGGAAAAAATTTGAGCTTTTAAATCCTGAGATCCTAAAGCTCCTAAGCTCTCAGTCTCATGTTAAAACTCAGAGTTAAAGCTCTACTTTCCAACTGTAGTTTAACGTGCTTAAAAATCATTTGTGGTGTTTAAAATTTCGCCGGGAAATCCCCTTTGTCTCAAATATTTTTTTCATGATTGTAATACACAACGACGGCCTGCATAATATTACTTAATGCAAAAGGAATTTTAAAAATGGAAAGTGGTTTAACAACGGTTAAGTAGTGCGATACTTCCAGAAACAAACCACATTAATTTGGCGGCTTCTTTGTAGATACCTCCAAACAAATTGACCAATACTTCTGTGTCTGATTGGTGGTAATTAAATAGATGATAACCATCTTTAATTTTCAAAGTAAGTATCAACCCTCTTTATTTTTTGACAACGTTGCGAGCCAGGGCGATCTATGGGCGGGAAGGCGGGAAGAATTATAGTTGACTCTCGATAATTCGATCTTGAACGGAGAATATTTTTTGTTCGAATTACAGAAAGATTCGAATTAACGAAAACATTTTAAGTGGGTTTCTGCTTGACGGGGACTTGAAACAAGTTCAAATTATGGAAAGATTCGAATAATAGAAGTTCGAATAAACGAGAGTCTACAGTATGTAGAAGATAGCGCTTTCTATAACGTCAAAAACTTATCGTTCTGAGTAGGAAGTTACCTTTTTGAGAACGAAGCAGTGACATAAACGATTTGGAAAAAACTCGCATCGAGGACGGTAAAAGCGCTGATTAACCGTTGTTCTCAGTTAGTCAGGATCTAGACATATGAACCACCTCCACCTCAGGAAAAAATCAGTCCCATTTATAAACTCACAAATAATGTCTGAGCGACCATCATAATAAGTCTTTTCAAGAAAAGTGTGCACTCTACTTTGCTATCACGTGAGGAACGCTCTCGAGAAAGCCAATCTGTTACAACTGACGAGTGGCAACTGACTTTCTAAGACGGGAATCTCCCTTCGAATGACTAAACCAAGAGATGAGAGTTAGAAGCATACAGAGGAAAATAAATTTTGAATTGATGCATCTTTTTAGAATTTAAAATTCAAACCATTGAAAGGGATAAAACAGTGATGTTATAAAACGTCGATATTTCGATAATCTCACTGCATCTTTATAACGACATGAGGATAGAAATTGAATAAAGTGAGGAAGGGGTCAGTGGACACTTCTAAAACTATGGATTAGCTGTGGGTCCTTTAGTTTATTCACTTACCCCTGCCAAAGTAGGGCTAAAATATTTATAGAATACACTTGTTTGTTATCACATTGTAAGATGAACATTTGTTACCTCATCTAAAGCCAAATTGAAGACGATTTCAGGAATAATTAATCGTTCTTTCTCTGCAACCATTTTGCCGAACAGTTTACCGCAACCAATCAAATTTGCCAGTGTACTCTACGTCTTTGTGTTCTTTCCCAAAAAATGAGAATTGCAGTAAATTCTGTCACGATCAAGTCTTAAATTTTCACAATGTTTGTATTATATAACCACTCGTTACACTTACAAAAATCGGATCCAAAAACATCGGATTTTACAGTACTTTATGTATAATCCCTCTCAAGTACTATTTGGAAAAATAATATTTGATTTATAGAGATTTTTCTTCTCGCTTGGTCTCAGTTTTTGTGCGGTTTTTGTGAGGTTTTGACTGGAAAATCAATGAAAAAGGAGCTTATCCACAAAATCTTTAAGTGTTTCAGTTAAAGTACTAAATTTGAATAATTTTTCCTCGACTTCAAAGTCCAACTGACTGTGAAACCTTTAACTTTTGAAGCAAAAATAACAAAAATACTAATCGATCATGAAAATGCTCCGACTAAAATATCACAAAATGAACATTATAATGCTACATAAAAATCCAACTTTTTCCCAAATGATTTAAGTTTAAAAATACCATAAATCCAATGCGTAATCCAATTAAGAAGGAGTCAATCCTTATATCATCCACAGATGGGATTAATTATAACAAGTAAAAGAACGAAAGCATTTTCCTTTAAAATACAAAAAAACTAAGCGTACATCCCTTAACAGGTACACTTGAAATTTTTTGGTAAACAATGGTATATTTGGTTTGATGACAAGTGCATGGAAAGATGAGGCGGGTATAAAGACTGTGCAAAAGCTTTGCGAAGGAGAGTGTAGATTTCCCTATAAGGAAAACAGCTTGATATTGACACTCCCTCGTCGTGAATTTTTACCAAAGATTTCCGTTGATTGGGAAGTGATGTTACGGATGTTAACGGTTTGTGACCTACGAAGGAGAGTTTCTGACAATTGGAGTTTCGCCTTACAAGGGGATATTTATACTCCGTCGTAGTGGTGAATGGTATAGATTGAACAGACGACTCGCAGAAAAAACATCTAGCGCAACACGAGGGAAATTTCGGGCAATATTGCTTTATTAAAGAAATCCAAATCAATAAGGGATTGATACTGGTATGCAGAAATATTACCACTGTTCTGTTGTTTGAATAGTTGACCACAAATGGTAGAAAAATACTCTTTTTGGCTTTTCCGTATGAAATATTACGTCATGAATATCAAGGTTCCTTGAACAGTTAGAATTGGTTGAATGAGGAAAATGGATTCTCTACTCAGACGGTCTCATATTGTTTTGAATTATATGCGTTAGACTGTCATGTTTTTTTTGTCTCGATGGCATATAAATTCCGTTCTTTTTGTCTTATTACTATGCTACTTTGTCTCGATTGGTTGTTTTCTATGACAACTCCAGGAAAAGAAGGCTGGCGTTTTTCATTTACCTCCGATGTCAGTGGCTAAAGAAGGCTTTCTCATACAAATGAAAACTATCGAGAAAACAAGATAATTCAGTCCAACTACTGAGAAGATATTTGAATAGTTAACTAATTCGAAAACCTGGAACACGAGCGGGAGTCTAATTTGTAGAATTATAGAGAGAGATTTGAATAATAGAAAGTATTTTACAAGCGTTTTAGATTGGTGGGGACCAAGAATAAGTTCGAATTATAGAAAGATTCGAATTAGTGAAAGTCCACAGTAAATTTTGTGAAAAATTGAAAGAAATTATATTTATAGAGCTAAATAGCTTGATCACAAATCACATCCTATTTCTAACGAGCATAAGAAATCCTCCTTAGTATGCCTTCTTCATGAAGTTAAAACTTCCTAAATGTTTTGGACCGATATCCAGACATGAATATTGAATTGTGGCCAAATGATTTAATGGAGCTATTTCCAGACATAAATAGGTCAACGATTTCTATAGCATACCCTTCTCCTATCTTGAGATTCACGCTGTTTCTATAAGAACAATCTTATAAGAACACGAGGCTGAAAAATGGCCAAAACCTAAGAACAAATTTGAACAAGCCAAAGCCTCAGATTTCAGAAATTACTAAAAAAATACTGATTCTAACAGATTTCAAACCCATTTAAAGTTGTCGTGTAAAAAAAAACTAAGCATGTTAAGAACATCGTAAGAACATCCTGAAAATCTTAATCTTACTTAAGAAGAGCCCAGCCGCTGAGCCAAAATTTACCTGGTTAAATAATAAACCCACAACTTTACAGATTAACTTTACATTCAACCACAAACTCCAATGCTTTGGAAAGATAAATAAAAAGTCTGGCGAACGAGAGAGACGGTTAAGCGATCGGATCCTCAATGTTAAAGAGAATTCCTCAAAGTTATATGTTACTATGGAGTTCGTACTTCAAAATCCATCAAAGCAGTGTTCGATTTAACCCCTTTATATAAAGTGTTTCAACCTTCTGGATATACAGGGGTCTTATTTAGGCCCGGCGAACGGCGAATTTCACCGGTCCAAGGCACGAAAAAATTAGAATCCGCCGTTCGAAAAGTTCGGTTCGCCGCCTCAACAATCACAGGAAAAAATTAATAGATCACAAGCTTGGTGAAATGTCGTTTCCAGATTTGGGAATAGGTGGGTTTCCCAAACTAATCACAAGGTTGGGATCCTGCAACTCTTCACAAGGTTGTCAAATGCAATTTCACAAACTTGTGATCTGCTAATTTTTTCCTGTGAACATATTTACGCTAATCAATGCATTTACTAAGAATTCGCCGGCCTAGAATCTAGAAATCGCCAGCGTTAATTTTTCATTCACCAGCCTACCAAAAACAAAGCAAAACTCCTAAATATAGATGGACTTTGAATTAGATTGCGATTCTGACCTCGTTGAAAAGATAATCGTGAGTGGAATATTAAAGTGCACAACAGACAACATGAAAATAAAAAGTTGTGATAAAAGAACAATTATACCAGCTTCAAATTTCCCTTTGGTTGAAAATTTTACATTTATAAATATTTCAACTTTCACTTTCATTCCAATATTTTCATAGACATTGAGAAATGTAATATGGAGGGGCGGCTGAATTTGGAGAGTTTCCAAACATAAACCCTCTCAAGCTTTCTATCCTCCCATGTAACGTTCAGTTTGTACACGACCAATCCGGGAGTCCGTAAATCCCCCGTAAAAACTATTCGAAAGGTATCAGATCTAACAACAAATGAAAAACATACCTGCGGGGAATTTTCATCGGGTAAAATATTATATGGGTCCATTTCATCCATACCAATTTCCGCAATTTCAGCCATTTTCTCCCAAATAACCAAAAATCTTCAAATAAGAGTTCAAAAACTAACGAAAGCCTAACCAGTAGGAGAATATACAATTTCTCAGGACTGCTCAATTAGTTTGTTCATAAGGCCCAATCAAGTTCAATGTTATTGTATCAAGAAAAAAAACAACTCAACCAAAAAAAACAAAAAAAAAACACAAATTTAAAAAGACCTTTCCACTGTAATTTACATGTCTTTTTAAAGAGAATAGCACACGATACAAACGTATAAAGAATAAAGAATCTTATCAACATCATTTCAACTCACTATCTTCCCAGCTGACACAAAACGTTGTTTCAACGTTAATCTAACGTTAAATGGACGTTGTGAACGTTAGATTAACGTTGAAACAACGTTGTGTGCCAGCTATCTTATCAGGTATCAGATCTAACAACAAATGAAAAACATACCTGCGGGGAATTTTCATCGGGTAAAATATTATATGGGTCCATTTCATCCATACCAATTTCCGCAATTTCAGCCATTTTCTCCCAAATAACCAAAAATCTTCAAATAAGAGTCCAAAAACTAACGAAAGCCTAACCAGTAGGAGAATATACAATTTCTCAGGACTGCTCAATTAGTTTGTTCATAAGGCCCAATCAAGTTCAATGTTATTGTATCAAGAAAAAAAACAACTCAACCAAAAAAAACAAAAAAAAAAACACAAATTTAAAAAGACCTTTCCACTGTAATTTACATGTCTTTAAAGAGAATAGCACACGATACAAACGTATAAAGAATAAAGAATCATATCAACATCATTTCAACTCACTACCTTCCCAGCTGACACAAAACGTTGTTTCAACGTTAATCTAACGTTAAATGGACGTTGTGAACGTTAGATTAACGTTGAAACAACGTTGTGTGCCAGCTATCTTGTCATAAAATTCATATATGCCCACAAATTGATAATTAAAATCTAACTCACAATACCATTACAGCGATAAAGGTAATTGGTCGCTATAGTGATGTTACAGATATGTCAGAATGCCTTTATTCGCATTTCAAAAAAGGACTTATTGATTAAATGAGTAGAACAGGAAATTTAATCCGATTAGTGTATGTGTATGTTTAGATAGTGAGGCACTCATCGCTGGCAGCCCTGGTCGACGGTGAAGTGGGAAATCTAAAACATCCCCTATCAGATATCAGCTAAGTTAAATCTTTGTATTTTCGAAGGAAAAATCTTAGAAACTGTTATTTGAGAAAAAGACTATTTAGTTGAAAGAAAATGTTCCTCGTTTTAATAAACCCCAGCGATTGGCATGACTATGTGGTCGGGCGTTTTTAGGCGTGACCTATGAGTTAAAAAAGCGTGATACGTGATTGATAAAAATAGTGAAGATAGAAAATTTTCGGCGTGATGGCGTAATTAGAACTATTTTGGCGTTATGGCGTGATTAGGGCATATACAGTTGACGCTCTCCAATTCGATCTTCAAGGAGAATTGGATTTGCATCGAATAAGGGAGCTTATCGGATAAGGGAGCGTCGTTTATGAGAGTTTCTTGTTGACGGGGACTTTGAATTTCATCGGATAAGGGAGCCTATCGAATAGTAGAACGTCGAATTAAAGAGCGTCAACTGTATTTATAAAGCCCAAAGGGCTAGAAGTCGGGCTTTAAGTCATCACAGGCAAAAAAAAAGTGAATATCGGAAAAACTATTGCTGCTATTGTTTTCGAAAACCCGCGAAGCTTCTGATTGGTCAATCGCTGAAATTCTATTATAATGTCACGTGACTTAGGTAGGATTTTCTACCTAACCACGGCACACTTTTCAGCGAAAGCTTTACATCTAGCCCTTTGGGCTTTATAAATCTATGGATTAGGGACTTCCAAAAAAGATTTTCGTGATTTTTTTTCAAAAGAAAATATTTCGTCGAACTGGAAAAAAGTTCGGGATTCTTTGAAGGAGAACTATTTTCACTTTACAAAAATATTATAATGTTGAAAAACACCAAATTTTTCTTTACTCACCGGTGGTGGTGGGGGCGGTAATTCTGCGATTGAGGTCTTTGAAAATCCTCCTCCATTATTGACCAGATTTGAAGAATCACCAAAACGTAATCCCCACAACATTCGAAATTCGTTTCTTAATAATCCAATAGAAAAATCCGAAGCAACAATTCCCGGCCAAAAAAGTTCCTCCAAAGAACTTTTTGAAATGTTGAAGGTGAGTTTATCCAAATCTCTTGTGATTTTATAAAATAATTCCCGTTTCCAACATCTGAGACTAATCAACTACCAAAGTATTGTATGGTCAAATCATTTTGATTCCTTCCAAACCAATAAACTTCCATTCATTAAAACGATTCAAAAAAACTAAGAATTTGATTCAAAAGTATATCGAACTATAACACTCGAACTCTCCAGTAATTGGACCAAGATCTTGAGTACATCAAATTATAACACTTAAAACTCTTCAGCACCTGAAATGAATTTCGGGCGGTTCAATCCTTTTCAAAACCTCTTTACTTTGAAATATAAACTCTTCTCTCCACAAAATTATAAGGTTATAATCCACTCTCCAATATAGTGCTTTCTATTGGTTAAGGTTGATAGTAAGTCAAGTACCAACAACATATGAAATACAACCTCTGCTTGATGGTTTTGAGCACCCTTTAATAAATTACAGTTAACTCTCTCTAATTCGAGTCTCTCTCTGTAATTCGAACTTAACATATTGGTCCTCTTAACTGGAAATGCGTATAAAGTACTCTCTAATATTCAAGCTATTCTCTAATTGGAAGAAAATTCTTGGTCCCCCTTGAAGATCGAATTAGAGAGAGAGTCAACTGTATTCCACAAAAGACACTGTAGCATTACTTGATCAAGGATCTTGATTATTTCAAGACCTCTAGGAGGTTTTACCATATCAGAGGATAGAACCCTTTAGAATTGAAACCTTTGATCCTCTTGGGTTTTTAGGATTATGCATTTACTTTAGGTACTGAGTGGATACAGTTCTACAGGGCAAAAATCCCTAACTAAAAACAACCAAAAAGCCTTCATAGTATCTAATCCCATTCAATTCAATTGTGCAAAAAAACATTTGTTATATTTTATTTTCTGCTGTTTGATCTCACTTTAGTCCAATGACAGTAACTCTCCAGTTTTCTTGGATTTATAAATTTTGTCTTTCAAAACGTCAAAATCGGGATTGTTTTGGATTTTTTATCCAATCAGAAAGCTTAAAAGTTGAAAGCTCATGGTCAATATAAGATCAGAGAAAGTTTTTATTTAGACTAGTAGTAGGATTGAAAATTATATCCAAGATCGCTTATCTCTGGATCGAATAAGAATTTGGCGACAACAGAAATTAATATATTTCCAAAAACATATTGACTGATAAAAAATTTGTTGAATTTAACATGGGTGCTTTTATGGGTGGGTGCTCATAAAATTTTGCACTTAATAAAACATATTCTTATAAAGTTACAACACTTTTTGAATTGCTAGTCCAGCTTTTGAAAATGTCAGCAATTTTTCTTTAATACTTTTAATAATCAAAGGGATATTTTAATTTCCTTCTTTCACAAAGATAAACCCAAAACATTGATCTAATTTCTGAAATGATAATCCTTACTCTTTTTGGAACACTATCAAGGATCGTCATAATTCCAGATAAATAAAAGTGTCTGACATCTTTGAAATTCTAATTTCATTTGCATCAATTACCTTAAGTTGCTTTAAGGAGTTTTTATCTTTGTCTGTGAAAATTATTACAGAAAAGACTGATTGTAGTCTAGACGTAAAACCTTCAGCCGATGTCAGGTAGTTAGTTGATCAAGGAACGCAAGCATAATGTTTGAATTTCTTTCTATTTTGTTTTATATTGATCGGCCAATCTACAGTCGTTTTGCTGAGTGACGTCACATTCCAATTCCACTACAACGGACTTCCCCAATTTAATTGATCATGTGATCAACACAATGAGCAGAGAAAATTCAAAAAACCTGATTTACAGACCGTATTCTTTTTTTATATTGACTATGCTTCGGTTGCGGTACACAAGTTTGCGAGTGCTCACCCCCATGAGTCGCGTCTTGAAGAATAGTATTCCTACACCTAAGTATTCAAATAGGAGAGGCAAGAGTAAAGTTTATTGGGAAATCAAATGAGAAAGGAGTGGTACCATCCCATAACTTCGGCGTAGTCGAAGAAAGGATCGACCCAACCGTTCCCTGCGTATTATCGGCTTATTGATGCTTATTGATAGCGCCAGAAAATATTCACTGGCGTCCATCAACAACTAGTCTAGCAAGCTAGACGACTAATTCAGATATAGTAGAAATAAAGCAAAAAGTAATGGAGGGATCCCGTAACAATAATCGTATTATCATATAACGCCTATACTACTGTATTACACGCGTTATAAACGACTCCAGTCTAATCAACAACGTAAGTAAAGCATGGGATACACGGGAACGAGGTTTGCAACTTACAAGCAGAAAAATAGACCAGTTTTGGATTGAAAAATTCCAAGTATTAAAAGTTAAGCATAAACACAATAGAGAGAGGAGTGACGTAGGTGGAAAAGATAACCAGATGGTATCAAAGATTAAATGTATGTGAGATGAATCAATCGGTTATTTTCGTATGAAGTACATTCTGTTTAATATCTGTCTGCAGAAATCTTTTTCAATGAGAGAATGATATTCTATCTGATGATGAGGCACATTCCATGAATATTCTGATGTTTTAATAACGGCCTCGCGTATAGCTCAAATAAAAAGTGAGCGATGATAGAGTGGTTCGGATCCCCGTTCCTTTCGATATTTCGAAGCCGTGGATCCAATGAAAATAATCGAAAGACTTAGATTGCCCTAGATCTAAGACAAAATGAAATAACGCGATTCTATTGGTAGAAAATAAGGCCAGTCAGAGAAATTGAATATTGAAAAAACCATATCTGGATGGTGTTGTCTGAACTTTTTTACTTATTTTATCCGATATTTTCTGAGGTCAGGTTTCAAAACAAAATCTAGCGTGTATCAAACTATACAGTTAAAAGAACGAACCAAAAAATGAACAAATGAACGAATGAACGAATGAACGAACGAAATTTTAGACAATACCATGGAACACAAAGAGATATTTTCATATGTAATAGTAAACAAAGAGCGTACCTTTTCCAGGGTCATCAATTCTACACAGTCTTGTTGGGCGTACAAAGGAGCGATTGTGCCAGGCATCAAAATGTTCGACGGTTGGTTGAAACGTCTCATCAGGTGGTTCTTCATCGCCTCCTCTTTCGCCAACTGCTCCTCGCGGAACCTCTGAAAAAGTAAGGAGAAAGTGAGATTGGTATCAAGGCTGTACCCACAGGGATTTTATTCGTTCCTCCCTTTCCCAGGTAACATAAAAGAGATTAGTAACTAGTCTAATGAGACAAAAATTCTTACAGGTCTACTTTCCTCAAAATTCTGAGAAGACTATCCAGGCTGTACCCACAGGGAGTTTATTCGTTCGTTTTCTTTCCCAATTAACGGGAAAAATATGTGTATCTAGTCGAACGGGCAAAAATCCACATAGGTCTACTTGCTTTAAAATTCTGAGGATCCTAACCAGGATGTATTCCCAGGGCGCTCATTCGTCCCCTCCTTTTTCCAAGAAACAAGAAAGAGAGATTAGTATCTAGTCTAACCGGACCAAATTCCACATAGGTCTACTTGCTTCAGAATTCTGTTTGAATACCTACAACTTTTTTGGATTCTAAACTACTCGATTTGTCCGTTAAAACCATTTTCATTTAAATCTCAAACATAAAAATACCAGACTGTTGTAAAAATTATGAAATCAATTCTCTGCATGACCGATGGAATTTTCAAAAAAATACATAAGTTTGATCATTTAAACACTGTAGGATTAAATGCAATAGTCGCTGTTTTCTATGTCGATGATCTAGGCACTTGAAACAGTAAGCCCATGGTTGGAGCGTTTTGAGAAATCACTATAAATTAACTTGCGAGGAATTCTATAATCTATGTACAGTCGTTTTGTTGAGTGACGTCGCATTCCGACGACATGTAGGCGGTTAAGAAAGATGGCGGACGGACGTGTCTGGCGATCCGGAAGGTAGAAGGAAGAAATTTCTGCCGTGAAGACGGAAAAAGCGGAAATTAAAAGCAAACATATACCTAAAGATAAGAAGAAAACGTCTCGCCGTATCATTCAACCCATCTTCAGAAGTAACCAGGTCTTGGTGCTAGATAAGGTCGGAAAACCCTGAAGAAAAGACTACCGCAGTCAAGGTAGCAGAAGTGTGAGAACGAACTGAACCTCGAAGAAAAGACGCCCGCAGTCGAGGGTGCAGAAGGTCGGTTGGACTGACAGGCTCGAATATTAAGCCCGAAGAAAAATCCTCTGTAGCAAGGAGGTAGACGCGTCTCGCCGAACGAGTGAAGAATCTAGCAGCCAATTCGATTGACTTCAAAATATGCCATTTTTGCCCTGATTCCCAATTATTTTGCATTCGATTGACAAAAATTTGGCAAATGTGGCAAAATTTGAGTGCCATAAATGTCAAATAAAAAAGATGTGGTGAATCTGGCATTCTTGGCATTTTTGGAACTTACCTCCATACGTCTCCATACAAAACACTGTTCCCACGAGGCCTGTGTTCTTTTCGCTCCAATTTTGCCACTTTTGCCAAAGATTTTGAAAAATAGAAGACCTTCCAATGCTAAAGCAAAACAATGCCGATCGGCAATTTGATTGGTTAAAAAATCGTTCGCTTTACAAACGGCGACAGAAAACTGCTGACTAAGCATCACAAAACGGAAATCATAATGGTGACGTAGCGATGTACAAATTTGCCATGAAGCTGTGATCTTTTGACATTGAAATTGTAGATTTGGCAAAGTTGGTGAGTATGGCAAATTTGGAAGTCAATCGAATTGGCTGTAGAATACACCATATAAGACCAATAAGTGTTACTTTTCCCACTTCTTCTCTGCGGAGAAAGTTGTGTAAAACGATCTAGATTGCCTAAGAGATCACGGCAACAGGATGTGAAAAAGATGATGTGATTCTTACAGAGGAAAAGAAGAGAAGAACAACTTGCAACCAACCAAAAGTTCCGATGTTCAGTTTCAATAACATCAAAAAGGGAGAATCTTTCCTTCACCTCGCTCCAAATGGCTCCAAGCAGATCAATGAAGCTGCTCCAAATGAAGAAAAATTAACAATACCCGACTCTCAGCCTCTACCGGGACAGGATAAAACATTTCCATGCAGACATTGCCCGAAAAGCTTTACAACAAAGGGTGGGAGATCAAATCATAAAAATTCTCACACAAAACAAAAACTGAAGGAAGTCCCCACAGTGCTGTCAACAACTGTAGAAAATGCGACGTCACAAAGTCCAAGTCAACAAATCAAGGTTTGGGCTGATCACACAACAGCTGATATCCAACAAATCATATCTGCGGCGTACGAAGAGATAGTATATTGGCGACCCAACATGTTTCACGTACCATCAGGAGCAGTTGGCAAAGAATACATCAAAGAACTGACGCGTTTGATCGATGCATGGAACAGCAACAACAAGCATCTGAAACCAATTTCGCTCAAGGCCGTTATGGTAATGCCTTATCTTCTTCTCCAAAAGCCATGCTACATATCATCTGCGAAACGAAATTCTGAATGCCTAAAAAGACGGATAACGCTCTGGACACAAGGTGACTTTGACTCACTTCTTCGAGAGGCAAGAACCATCCAGTCGATTCTGAAGAAAAACTGTATGAAGACCAGCGCTGAATCGAAATAAAAAAGATTTGCAAAGTTTATCTTATCTGGAAATGTGAAAGCAGCCCTACGATTGCTTGATGATGAATCTTCGAAGGGTGTGCTGAATCTAACCAACTCCACGCTTCAAGAGCTGCTCCAAAAACATCCGAAAGGAGCAGAACCAGATGAATCAGCACTCCTGACTGGTGAAGTACCATTTTGTGATCCAGTCATCTTCGAAAGTATAGATGAATCAAAAATCGCTGCATCTGCAATAAAAACCAAAGGAGCAGCTGGTCCATCCGGAATGAACGCAGATGGATGGAGAAGAATTCTTGTGTCCAAAAGTTTTGGCCGAGCTGGAACCGAGCTACGGAAAAGCATTGCTGAAATGACGAAAATCCTTTGTGTGACACAACTTGATCAGGAAGATCGCAGTTTGGAAGCATTCACCTCGTGCAGGCTTATTCCACTTGACAAAGATCCCGGTGTCCGTCCGATTGGTATTGGAGAAGTTCTACGAAGAATAGTTGGGAAAGTCGTCATCAACACCATTAAACCGGACATTCTCAACAGTGCAGGTTCCCTACAATTGTGTGCAGGACTACCGGCAGGCAGTGAAGCAGCAGTACATATCATGAAAGATATCTTTGAGGAGCAAGAAACTGATGCAATACTCCTCGTTGATGCAGAAAACGCATTCAATTCACTGAATCGAAAAGTATTGCTTCACAACATCAAGTATATCTGCCCACCGATGTCGACGTACGTAAAGAATTGCTACCGTACTTCATCAAGATTATTCATTTCGGGCATCAATCAAGAAATCTCGTCTGCAGAAGGCACAACACAAGGCGACCCGTTAGCTATGCCATCCTATGCTATAGGAGTTGTTCCGATGCTCCAACTCATCGTAGACGATAGTGATACCAAACAAGCAGCTTTCGCAGACGATCTTTGTGGTGCTGGTTCTCTTCCCAGTCTTCAGAAATGGTGGGCCAGGATTGAACAAACAGGTCCATTGTTTGGATACTTTCCGAAGGCTTCCAAATCATGGTTGGTGGTGAAAGACGAAAAGCTGGAGGAAGCCAAAGTGATGTTTGCAGACACCAATCTAAAGATCACCTCATCTGGTAAAAGATATCTGGGAGGCTTCATCGGCAATCAAGAAGGGATTCATGCATACAAGAGAGAACTGGTCGAGAAATGGATCTCTGAAATAAACACCTTGTCAGAGATCGCAAAAGCTGAACCTCAAGCAGTGTATTCGTGCTTCACACATGGGTGGGTACACAAACTCAACTACTTCCTACGAGTTATCCCTGACTTCACAAACGAATTAAAGTTGCTGGACCAAATAATCGACCAAAATCTGCTGCCCATGATGTTGGGGAAAAATTTGACTGAAAATGAGCGTAAGCTAATAAGTCTTTCACCAAAACTTGGAGGTTTAGGACTGCCGATATTCTCAGTCACGTGCGTTCATGAATACGAAAATTCAAGAAGCTTAACATCACAAAGCATCCAAAACATCCACCACCAAATACACGACTTTGATGTTAACATCATCCTGCTAAAGAAGACGAAAGAGCTGATTCACAAGGAGAACCAAAAGAGGAAAAAGTTGTTATTGGAACAACTCAAACAGTCAATGAGTAGAAGAGAGCAGCGATCCGTCGAACTGGCATCTCTCAAAGCAGCATCAAGTTGGCTCATGTTCATGCCATCAAAATCTGAGAACACGGTTCTCAATAAACGTGAGTTTCACGACGCAATCGCCTTGAGGTACAGATGGCTACACAAGTTCCTGCCAACTATATGCGCTTGTGGTAAACCATTTGACGTCGACCATGCCCTGTCTTGCCCCAAAGGGGGGTACATAATTGCAAGCCATAATGGTGTTCGAGATCTAATAGCAGAGCTCGCTAGAGGGATTTCCAAAGATGTTGAGGTCGAACCTCACCTTCAGGAGCTCACAGGCGAGCAGTTGACGGGAATTACAAGCGATGAGGCAAGACTCAACTTGAGTGTTCGAGGTTTTTGGCAACGCGGAGAACGTGCATTCTTTGACGTAAGGATTTTCAATCCATTTACACCGACTCACGTTAACAGGGACCTAGACAAAGTCTTTCGAGCCAACGAAAAAGAGAAGAAGAGAAGTTATGGAAGGCGGGTAGTCGAAGTTGAGCACGGCTCATTCACACCACTAGTTTTTACTCCGTATGGAGGTTTCGGGCACGAAACTTCAAAAGCCATAGACTAGTAAACTAGTCGGTTATTACTTATAACCTTATAATAAAACTGTCAATCAAATAATGTAAACACTAATTAAATATTCAGCGCGCATGAGAGAAAAGGAAAATAACCGACTAGAAGCTTCTTCCAACGCCTTTTTTCTTCACCTAAAATCGTAAGGAGAGACATACAGATTTCTGTATGTCTGACCGGTGCGGGATTGCATTTATTTTTCTTTCTGTTTATTGAGTTATTAGAAATACTCATTTATTTATATGTTCCCATGTTCAATGTTACTATGAAATATTATTTAGTCAAAAAAGTTGGATGGATTCTTAAAAACCTAAAAAAGTTGTAAAATTAAACAACGTTTTTTGAGGGAAGTAGCTTCTAGTCGTTGAAATTCAGAAAAGAGACGCAACTTCAACTTCACCCCTTCGATTCTTTTTATTTGGAGCTTGATTTTTTGTGTATGGGTCTGTTTTCAACGACTAGTTTACTAGTCTACAAAAGCCATTACAGTGCTTATAAATAAACTCTTGGAAAAAAGAGACATTGAAAGATCAGTAATGGGACAATGGGTAAACGCAAAGTTGTCGTTCGAATTACTGAGATCGGCAATCCTCTGTTTACGGGGATTACAATAAAAGAGCATTATTACAACAAAATGAAATTGACAACATTGAAATATTTATGGAAAAAAATAGGAACTTCACATATATCTAGAATTTGTCTAAAATGGACTAGACTAATCGTATATTTTTTTATAAAAAAAATAGATTTATTTTATAGCGTGCCGGGAAAGCCTCCGGAGTTATATGATTGTTATAGGAGGGTTTTATATATGGTTTTATTTATATTCAAATTTATAGTCGGAATACGTTTTTAAGTTAGAGTTCAATGTAAAAAAAAAAAAATACAACGACTTCTAAGTAAACTACTACAACATTTTAAGTATTATGGAGAGAATATTATGGATTTTCAAAGGAGAGTTGAAAATTCATTGAATAAGGGAGCATATCGAATATTAGATCGTCGTTTTTTGAGTCATTCTTATTGACGGTGACTTTTAATATTATCGAATAATGGAGCATATCGAATAATGGAGCGAAAATCGAATTAGAGAACGTCAACTGTTAATAAGAAAAACATATGTCAGATTTTTATCATCCATAATTTCAGACTTGCTTTTATTCATACACATTACTGAATTTTTCTGATTCCCAAGGACCCTTAAACATTTGGTCAGAAGGAATGAAGAGACTCTGTATATTATATAGTTAGACATTCTATTTTTCTATGATTTTTAAAATACGTTTATAATTGTACAGTGATGGAGTTGACAATTGAAATTTGTTTTAAATGTCTTTGAAGAATTGATGGTTTGTTATTATCAGATTGGCAATATTTGGTGTGTGTCGAGTGTCGTGCGTAGGATGTTGTGTATACGATTGAAATTTTGCATGAGATGTTGTGTAAGCAACCCAGTAGATATTGAAAGGAATGACGTCATTATTGCAGCTTCCCCTAGATGTTAGTAGAGATGAGCCGATTTGGATAAAATCTCAAATGATGTTGTATGTTCGATCTTCCGTCATTCCTATAACACGTCACACACGTCACACACCTTATCACCGACTTAAAGTCGTCGGCGTTTTTCGTCACAGTCACCGTCATCGGTAGCTGGTCTTTTACGAGCAGCTCGGACCATATCGTCGTCAACACCGCGTGGATGACGTTTCGCTACGCCGTTGCTGTACGGCGACAAGTAATAACCAGTCGACAAGGGAGCAAAGATTGATGGAATGTCGTCGACACGTTGTCGTTTAGCGTCATCATCGTCGTCCTCTTCGTCCTCGTCATGTTGTCGTTTGCCATTCTCGTTAATAACCTCATTGTTGTTCGAATCATTGTCGGCTTCTGCCTGAGAATTGTCGTCATTGGACACATTTTCGACGTCGTTAGCCGCATTTTCGACGTCGTTAGCAGCATCTTCGGCGTCGTTAGCAGCTTCTTCGACGTCGTCGTTGTTCAAGATCGCCTCATCATCTGAGCGCATTTTTCGTCTACACCGACGATCATATTCCGCGAAACGCGAGTCGAAAAAATCACTCAGTTCAAGCATGCTCATCTCTTCAAAAGGACTTCCGGGCGGAGGGCGTAAATCAATAAATTGTGGAATTTTACGATAATTGTTCTTTAACGGTTTCTTTTTCATGCGTCGAAGCGTGCGACGGTAGATTCTGAATCGGCGTTCTTCAGGTGTTTCGATTCGCTCGATTGCCCCTTCTATCACGAATTCTACGAATTGAATAACCTCTACTGGCACTATGGGCGGTGGTCCTTGGTGTTGAAACAGTGGCCCTGGATGTTGAGCGGGTGGACCTTGAGGCTGGGCTTGTGGTGCTTGGGGTTCAGCTGGTGGCTCTAGGTGTTGAACTGGTTGCACAATATTTTGAAGTAGCATTACAGCTGCTTGATCAGCAAGGTCAACAAGTACATCCATATGTTGCTCAGCTGGTGGCTGAACAGGGCCAGCTTCCTGTGGTGGCTCAACAAGGTTAAGTTCTTGTGGTGGCTCAGCAGGTTCAGCTCCTTGCGGTGGCCCAGCCTGTCCACCTTCTTGTGGTGGGTCATTCAGGTTTGCTTCTTGAGCTTGCATTGGCTGTTCAGGCTCGGCAAGGTCAGCTCCTTGCGGTGGCTCTTCGGGTCCACCTTCTTGCGGTGGCTCTGCCTGTTCACCTTCTTGTGGTGGCTCTGCGGGTCCACCTTCTTGTGGTGGCTCGGCCTGTTCACCTTCTTGTGGTGGGTCATTTTGATTTGCTTCTTGAGCTTGCGGTCGCTCATTGAGAGACATGTTTTCCATCAAGCCCACAATTTCAATACTTTCATCGGATGGGAATTCCAAATGATTGGTGCTCAATGAATGGAATGCTGATATGAAGTCCAAAGAGACACCAGTTGCGTTTTTCGTCTTTCATGAAGTGAGAAGCGACTTGTTTCTTGTTGAAAGGATATTCGCGTTTCAACGACTTCGCTCTGTTTGTTTCTTGGACATTGTAACCAGTTGTCAAGAAAATATGCTCCTTGCTAAGTCGTTGTTGTTTGAAGGAATCTTTTGTCAGCTTTCGGAAGTCGATTGACGAATCGTTGTCAGGCTTTGAAAGATATGTAGGCCACCATGCGAATCCTTCTTTGGAGATACTTTCGAAGGAAAGGTCTTGATGGCGTGTTCTGCTACCAAAAGCAGTTTGGTTTTGCATAATTTGAATAAATTTTATTCACTTATTGCGATAAGTGATGAAGATAAAAGAACTGGATAAACGAACGAGTCTTTACAGGTTCCAGGAATGCTTCGATCTGAAGTTTTCCTAAATGTGTGTTTTTAATTGACGTCAAATAATTTTGAAAAAGTGATGTCACTTTTGTGATTTCTCGTCACCGAAGTAAATTATTATGTTAGCCAAGCTTTGAAAAAATTCCACTCTCGGTCAAAATTTTTGATTTTAAATCCCAAAAGGAGCAATATGTTTCTTTATGTAAGAGCCAACTATATAACAACATAATGTTTCCGTGGCCAAAATCTTAAGAACAAGTTAAGAACATTTTAAGGCTTTTCGGGCTCTAAAACACCTGATTTCTTGGGAAAATTATGGAACGCCGTAGCTGCCTTATGTGATAAAATATTCGATTATGCGATAAAATATTCGATAAACTCTTTCGATGCGATAAATTATTCGATAAATCATTCGATTATGCGATAATTCATTCGATAAACTCTTTCGATGCGATCAAGGACACTTGTATAGCGTAGCTGGACTGAGCACAAATTTATTTTCTTTGAACCATGTGTGTCGTCGTATTAATAGATATTGTCTTTCTTTGACCAATAAGAGGTCTTTCCTCATGTTTTTTCAACCAATCAGAAATACTTTTTAATAAAAGTACTTCACAATGAAAAACCATCGTCAGAAAGATGGATTTTGCACGGAAAGATATTTTATGAAATTCCTTTGACATGATTGCAATAACAGGAAAACAACAATCGAACAATTACTTTATAATGAGTTTTATCACGTCTTTATACAATCAAATCATTAAAAAAGAGAAAATTTTCTTTCTCATGAATGATGTTTAGTTTTTCTTTTAGCAGCTGTAGTATGATGTATTCCGTTCCTTGTTCGACATCTTGCTATAGCCATTATAAGATTTGGGTACTTTGGTGAAAGTTTAGGCGAGTTTAGGCTATTTTTTACTCATTTTTTCTTCGTCATTTTCAACTTCAACCTTCTAAGAGTTGTTTAAAATATTTGTTACACCTTGAAATAACTTACGTAATTTAAAATTTAACTTTTTCGAAGGACCCTTTTTTCAAGGTTTTTGGCTTATAAATTGATCAAACTTATATTTTATTCTAAAAATCTCCATTCGAGATAAAGTCAAATATAAAATCTTGCAAAAAAGTCCTTTATGAAAACTAATAAACTTTGCAACAATTAATTATTTCAATTAATTTGAAAAAAATATTCTCAACCGCTGACCGGGGTTCGCGGATTCGCTACGACAGACATGTGTTAAAAAGAGAAAGAGAAATAGCCGTTGTACTCAGTCCAGCTACGCTATACAAGTGTCCTTGATGCGATGAATTATTTGATAAATCATTCGATGCGATAAAATATGCGATAAAAATTTCGATTATGCGATAAATTATTCGATAAAAAATTCGATGCGATAAATCATTCGATAAATTATTCGATGCGATAAATCATTCGATAAAAAATTTGATGCGATAAATCATTCGATGCGATAAATCATTCGATAAAAAATTCGATTATGCGATAATTCATTCGATAAAAAATTCGATGCGATAAATTATTCGATAAAAAATTCGATGCGATAAATCATTCGATAAAGAATTCGATGCGATAAACAATTCGATAAATTATTCGATGAATTATCCGATCGGCCCTTACTCGATATTTATACTTTTGGTGGAAACGGCGCATGTTTCAAAACGCAAAACGCAACCCCACGTGTGTGTGGGGGGATATGAAAACGACGACCATTTTGCTGGCAGTTGGTGTTCAACTTTTAAGTGTTGTAAAATTGAAGGGATCGTTTATATCTGTATATCCCCCGTCAACGCGTCTATCAGGATCATCAATAGCGTAAGGGGGATAGACAAGCCCTGGGTTCGAGGATGGAAAAAAGTTTCATAAACTTTGAGGACATCGCAGTTTGACTTCGAACAGTTTGACTTCGAACATAATTTACATAAAACTGAAATCTGTTTGATAATTGCCCTCAGAATTGATTATTGCCTTACTCTTTTGTGCTTAATTGTCTAAAATCACTTACCATGAATTTTCTCCCAGAGTACCAACCCCCCTGAGCTGTTTATTCCATCCATCCCTATAATTAAGCTCAAAAGAATATTGGATTTGTTTGTGATAATTCTAAACTCAGTAAGATAGATCAATAAATCTGTTAGTTCTATTTTTTTCCGGACACACTGTTTTTTTGTGTCATAATCTGCCCAAATCAGCAGCACCCCCGGAAAATCTACTTTTCGATCGATGATTTCACCCATCCGGAGCGCCGTTTCCACCAAAAGTATAAATATCGAGTAAGGGCCGATCGGATAATTCATCGAATAATTTATCGAATGGTTTATCGCATCGAATTCTTTATCGAATGATTTATCGCATCGAATTTTTTATCGAATAATTTATCGCATCGAATTTTTTATCGAATGAATTATCGCATAATCGAATTTTTTATCGAATGATTTATCGCATCGAATGATTTATCGCATCGAATGATTTATCGCATCGAATTTTTTATCGAATAATTTATCGCATCGAATATTTTATCGCATTGAATAATTCATCGAATGATTTATCACATCGAATTTTTTATCGAATAATTTATCACATAATCGAAATTTTTATCGCATATTTTATCGCATCGAATGATTCATCGAATAATTCATCGCATCGAAAGAGTTTATCGAATGAATTATCGCATAATCGAATGATTTATCGAATAATTTATCGCATCGAAAGAGTTTATCGAATAATTTATCGCATAATCGAATATTTTATCACATAAGGCAGCTACGGCGTTCCATAGAAAATGGACAAAAGTACTCATAAAATGCTAAAAACAATGTTAAGAGCATTTTTAGATTTTATGCCCGAAAAGTTAAGAACATCTGAAGGCTTCAAAAAATTTTTTGAATGTTCCTATAAAAAAATATTTTAAAGCTGAAACTTGAATGGGAAAATGAAACTACTTATTTCCCATTCGAAACGCGTCACCCACGTTTTTTCACATCAAAATTCAAGATATATCAACAAATTTCGAAAGATTTGCTATGTGTAAAAAAACAAAGAAATTTTATCCGTTATTCCCAGTGCGGCACAAATCTTAAGGGTTTACTTTTTCTTGCTTGAGAAAGATTGCGGATTCCTATCTAAAGTCTGTCCAGATATAATTGGCAGTGGAAACAAAAATGCCTGTAACTTTTGATAGTGAAATATAATTATGAAATTCTTTTTTGCTTATTTTAGAGAATCAAAAGCGCTATATTTGAATGTATTTTTGGTTGAAAAATTCGCGATTTTTAGCGGTTTAATTTGCGATTGTAAAAATTGAGCTCTTTTTCTACTTATGCTGTAACATTCATTTTTACACCAGTGGTAGTTCAACCTTAGGTTAAGAAGTTTGTTGAATTTCAAGGCAAACAGAAAAGTCCTTCGAAAGATATGGGACGCGAAATACCCCTTGGTAGCACTTTTCTGTGAAATATCAAATCTCCAACTTATTACTAAAAACGGGGGTTATGTATTTTTTTTGAACAGTGCAATTAAAAGTTGGAAAATGTTAAGTGTTGGTGCATTGGTATTATTGGTATCATTGATTATTTCGAAACGAAGTGAAATCATACTGTATAATAGTTTTTATTGAAAGGATAAGCATGAACTTATATTGCCTTTGTTATTTTTAAGTCATTAAAGAACTTTGCTAATTCCCAAAACACTAAACACAGTTTGGCTATGAGGTTATTAAAGAGATCGTAAAATGTGTTATGATCGAAAAACTGTTTTATAAATCATATCACTACCCCCGTTTTCAGTAATAAGTTGGATATTTGATATTTCACAGAAAAGTGCTACCAAGGGGTATATTGGGTCCCGTATCTTCCGAGGGACTTTTCTGTTTGCCTTGAAATTTAACAGACTTCTTCACCTAAGGTTGAACTACCGCTGGTGTAAAAATGAACATTATAGCATAAGTAGAAAAAAAGCTAAATTTTTACAATCGCAAATTAAACCGCTAAAAATCGCGAATTTTTCAACCAAAAATACATTCAAATATAGCGCTTTTGATTCTCTAAAACAAGCAAAAAAAGTTTCCATAATTATATTTGACTATCAAAAGTTACAGGCATTCTTGTTTCCACTGCCAATTATATCTGGACAGACTTTAGCTCCTTCGGGGCTTTAAATTTGATGAGAAACCAAAAAGATGTAAAATAAAAATAAAACGGATCCACATAAGTAAACACGCACCTTAGATCGAACAAAAATCATTTTCAATCCATAAAAGCTCTCTCTTTTAACCATCAAAAATTTTTTAGAAAAGTTACACATAAAAAAAGATGTTTTCTTCTCAGAAAAAAAACTCAACTCAATCTGCCAGTACTCAAAAGTCACGCAAAAAAACAATAATTCTAACAGTATAATCGAAAACAAAAATGAAATTATTATATAAAGGAAAAACAATTAACACAAACTATAAAATAATAATTGCTTTGTGTATAACTTTGTACAACTATCAGCAACATTCGAATTAAGTCGTAAAATCAAAGATGGTTAACGCGCTTGCTTCATGACATCATCGTTTATAATGACGTAATCATTTGTTTTCAACAAACAAAATCAATTTAAAGTAATTGCTCCGAAATTCCTGATAATCTGTAGGGAGGGTCATGGAGACCAGTTCCTGGAGAAATTTCCGCCTTCTAATACTCCGCCCATTTGACCCTTCGTGTATCTTACCCATTGAGTTTAAAGACCCGAAGGGTTAGAGAGGAATAAATTTTCAACTTTTCTCAAGCAAACAAAAGAGAAGGTTTAGGATTTAGAATGATGGATTGAATCTAGCCTTTTTTTGTTTTCGTACGGCATATTTTTCAGAATGTGGCGATCGGTTTACTTGAAAAACATGCAGGTCACGTGTTTTGAATTGGAAATAAGTGGCTTCATTTCCCATCCTGGAGTTTCGAGTCAAGCCCCTAAGGGGCTTTGACGTCAATGGTAAGGCCTTGAATGCGTCTCAGGCTTATTTCTTCTAACAAGAGTCGTAAAGATGCAGATAAAGGATTTTTTTTTTTATGATTTATAGAAATCCTACAATTCACAAATCTAAAGAAAAAATCAAAAATTTTTTATCAGTTCTTTCTGCAGGCTTAGATTTTTTATAGTAGATCTTATAATAATTTTATGGTGGTAGGTGATTTTAACTTGGAACCTGATAACGAATTACTAAAAAATTTCATGAATGCTAATGATCTCTACAATCTGATCAAACAAAAAACCTGTTTTAAGTCAGATAATGGCACCTGCATTGACTTAATTTTAACAAACAGGAAGCATTCCTTTCAATTTACAGGTGCCTTAGAAACGGGCTCAAGTGACTATCACCTTCTTATCCATACTATGATGAAATCTACTTATGTAAAATTACCCCCTGTACGAAGGAAGTTTAGGGATTATAAAAATTTCAATTCTGTTATATTTTTAAACGAACTAAATTGTCAACTTAAAGATAGAAATATTGTAGATTATAGCTTATTTGAGAAAATTTTTGTAAATTTATTAAATGAGCATGCACCATCAAAGACAAGGTTAATCCGCGCTAATAATAAGCAGCATGTAACCAAAGAACTCAGGAAAGCCATTATGCTCCGATCAAAACTAAAAAACATAGCGAATAATACCAAAAATCCTGAAGATGTTTCTCGTTATAAGCGTCAGAGAAATTTTGTCGTCAATATGAATAGGAAAGCCAAGAAATCTCTCTTCAGTAAAAGTGACCCAAAACAATCTCCTAAAGGCTTCTGGGACACATTCAAGCCTTTCTTTTCAAATAAGGTCAATTTTGTTGATGAGAGAATTCAGCTCATTGAGGATGATAGCATTTTATCTCGAAATATAGATATTGCTGAAACCTTCAATGAGCACTATCACACTGTAACTGAACGCTTAGACGTTCCTCGTTGGAATTCTGTTAATGGTGAAATCTCGGACAACGTCAATTCAGCCATAGATAAATTCTCTTGTCATCCAAGCATTATAAAAATTCGCGAAAATAGGCAAGATACTGACGCGTTTGAGCTTTCACTAGTAACAAATTCAGAAACACTCAAGGTTATAAATAGCCTGAACGATTCTAAGTCAGTCAGTGGTGATATTCCTACTAAGATTATAAAGTTAGCCAAATTTGTTTGTGCTCCTACACTGACATCGTGTTTCAACCACAGTCTTGAATCACAACATTTTCCTGATAGCTTGAAGCAGGCTGATATTATCCCAGTCCATAAAAAGAAAAGCAAGCACGACAAGGATAACTACAGACCCGTCAGTTTGCTCCCTTCCCCGGCAAAAATCTTTGAAAAACTAATATCGAAACAATTAAACATTTTTCTCGAATCCTTCTTCTCTACTAAACTCTGTGGTTTTCGCAAACAGTATAGCACACAGAGTGCTTTACTTAACATGTTGCGAAAATGGCAGATGTCGCTTTCTAATTCTGAGAAAATTGGAGCAATTCTGATGGATTTGTCTAAAGCCTTTGACTGCTTGCCTCATGATCTTCTAATCGCTAAACTTCATGCGTATGGACTTGGAAATAAAAGCCTCGCTCTTATCCATAGCTATCTTTCAAATAGGAAACACAGGGTCAGAGTGGGTTCATCTTACAGTAGTTGGCTACCTTTGCTATTTGGAGTGCCTCAAGGATCTGTTTTAGGTCCAATCCTTTTCAATGTTTTTATCAATGATTTATTTTATTTTGTAAATGAAGATGACCTCTGTAACTTCGCCGATGATGATACTCTTCATAAATGTACTTCTTCCTTGCAAGAAGTCATTGAAGCCTTAAAATTAGACTTGCAAGTTATTCTCGCTTGGTTTGAACATAACTCTCTTGTAGCCAATCCGGAGAAGTTCCAGATGTTATTTCCAGGTACTAAAAATGCAAATATATCTATTGACATAGGAAATTTTTCACTAATATTTTCTGAGAATGCTCTTCTTCTTGGTGTAACTATCGACAGTGCTTTATCATTTTATACTCATATTCAGGATCTATGTAAGAAAGCCTCTCAAAAAACTAAATCTATCCTGAGAATGAGATCATATTTGAGCCAAGATCAGGCAGACTTATTATTTAATAGTTTTATATTATCTACCTTTAAGTATTGCCCTCTCATTTGGATGTTTTGCAGTAAGATGGCACATAATCTTTTGACTGAAGCTCACTACAGAGCTCTTAGAGCTAAAGAAAATCTTCTAAATTTTGATTATGACGAGCTTTTGGTTAAAGCAAATTGTGCGTCTATCCATACTCAAAACCTCCAACTCATGTTAGTGGAAGTTTATAAGAGCGTCAATAATATCGGAAATAAACTAGGCTGGGACCAGTTTGAAATTATCCAGCGTGAAACAGGGAGTGATGAAGAGGATAACGATTCCCCACGTCCTCCAAAACTTAGAAGAGGCGCTCAAATTAAACTTCCACTACCAAAAAATGCAGTTTGCTTGAACTCCTTTAACTATCGGGCAGGACAGGCTTGGAATAGATTGCCCAATGAGACCAAAACATCTGAATCATTAGAATGCTTTAAAACAAAAATTTTGAAAGCAAAAATATATTGTTCTTGCAAACTGTGCTCAATCTTTTAATGTTTTTAGAATTTTTATCCTATATTATTTACTATTAAGTAAATATTAGATTGTCATGTTGGTTTGAATTAGTCTTTTGTACTATTTTGTTTTGTACCAACGTTAAATAAAGAATAAATAAAAAAAAATAAAAAAAATAAAAAAAAATAAAAAAATGGTGAAAATAAGAACATATTAAAAACATTTTTAGGCTTAAAACTTAAAAGGTTAAGAACATCCGAAGGCTTCAAAGATTTTGGATGTTCTTATTAAAAAAAACCCGTACCCATGGCTTGTTTTCTTCAGTTTTCAAACGGATTATATTCTCCACTTACGTTTACAATAACTTCAGAAGACATCCCTTTCTCACAAGAAACACTCTCATTCGTCAGATAACCAATAAACTCTTATAAACAGCAAACCCCCAAAGAAACTACAATATATGCACTGCATTAATCGACTAAATACCCTCCGAGGAAGTGCAATTCAGAGTGTAAATGCCCTGTAAATGACAGTTTTAGATCTCCTTCATTGAGGTTTCTCGCAGAAAAATAATTTAAGTAGTCTTGAAATCGACCATGCGATCTCTTTAATAAGGAAACTACTCAGAGGATCTGCTAATAATCTACGTTCGCTGTTCAATACATTAGTTTGAAGGGTAGAAAATCTGAAAGTCTGAAAATCAATCAATCAATCAATGAAGTAATATTGTCAGAACTGTCAATACGTAGTATAATTTTGAGTGTTGTTGAGTGTGTTTAAAAAACTACGAAATGTAAACTATTTTGGACAACCCGAAACTTTGACCTGCCGAATCGAAGACGGTAAAAGTGCTAATTCACCCTAAGTCAGTCGGTTCTAAGCTCTATTTTAGACTGCCGACTTCACGAAAACACTTTGTGTAATGCGTAGAAAGATTGTAGAGAAATTTGACGTGAACCCATTGTACAATTTCCCACGTGCTTGCAACGAAATATATAAATTGCATGACATCAGCCTGTAAATCTCATCAGTGTAGCCTTAGCCACTGGCGGATTTAAGACAATAGAGCAAGTACGTCGGAAACACACGAAGGAGTGCAACGCTCGTTAAAAGACAATGAAATTACAATTACAAATATCTTCCTCTGATAAGGTTGACATGGTCTAAAACCGCCTATGATAGCTTAATACCAGAACCTCACGAGACATTTCAATATCAACTCACATTTTCAATCACGTTGAAAACCATTTCGATTGAAATTGAAGATGAAGTCACTCAAATGTCAAAGACGATAATTTCAGTACAAATTAGATGGCCAAGAATTCAGCAATTAGCTTTTTAACTTTTCTACTTTCAACATCGGTGAAAAAATTATCAACAGTGGATTATGATGGCCCACAAAAAACAATAGAGCGTCAAAAAAAATCAAGTGTACCTTTTAATACAAACACTATGCCACATAGTGAAAATTGGTCAATGAATTTTCTAAAAAGCATGCAGTGGGAGAGTTTCAAATTTCTCTACAACTGCCTTATTTGTATAAAAGTGACACTCCTTCTGACGTGTTTTTGAGACCAGTGAAATTGGAGATCGGTAACCGCAAGAGACAAAGAAGGAAAGAGAGAACCCACTTGTAAACAAACAACAAAAAAACATAAACAACTAATAAAAAGGCTTGGGTAGGAATTACTAGAAAGAAGTGTTTTGATTGGTTGAATTTACAGGTATAATGATGTCATTGGACGAGAGTAAACAATGTAGTAGAAGGTTGTAAAAAAGGTATCATGTCAAATTCTAGTATGACATTATTACGTAATCGGGTTAAGTAGGTGATGTAATGTGTTCATCTGATGCACATCTTGTTATTCTTGATTCATGGTATTAATGACGTAATGTTTTCTACGGAAACATCCCGGTTTTCGCCAGTAGTGGCAAATTTAAACTAAAGAAAAATTGTTTGAAACTCCCCACTACTGGCAAAAACCGGGACGTTTCCGCAGAAAAGATGAATATCGTTACGGTACGGATATCTTTCGCCCAATTTGAAATTCTTAACCTTGAAAAGCACTTATTAGTCATCCAACTTGAATGGATATGTCAATTGATCTATCGTATCAAATCTATCGTATACGCTGGAACGGTGAAAAAGAATGCGAATATTATATTTTGATTTTTCCCATAACCGTACATGATAATTTCATGTCAAAAGATGATTAAAGGCTTTGTTACTTCAACCAATGGCTTTTTGTGAACATAAGAATTTCATTAAAGATGCTTCAAAGTATATAACCTTTGTAGAACCTTTTTGAAACTTCAACCAATGGCTTTTTTCAAACATAAGAATTTCATTAAAGGTGGTTTCAAAGTATTACCTTTGAAGGTTTTGGTACTTCAACCAATGGCTTTTTGCGAACATGATGATGCTGTCGATTTCTTGAGTCCACAACCATGAAAACATTCATATCCGAAAAATTCATAAAAACCGAAAAATCAAAAAATCTTAACGAGCCACAAAATGGTTAAATTTCCA